>NW_012267224.1:29188522-29200841 GCF_000151885.1 Dipodomys ordii
ATATCTAGTATATGTCTGAGTCAAGCAGAAAAGGTCAGATAAGGTGATGTTAGGGAAATGAACCCTAAGATATGTATTCAAATGTTTTTTTTCTTACATGGGTTTGTTTCTAACACATTTATAAGATTCTTTTTTGCTTTGTATGTCCCTCCCCCACAGTACAACCCCTGCTTTCACTGTATTTGATGTCGGTATAAAATTAATTAAAAAAATAAAAAAATAAAATTCTGGGGGGTTTCCTTGCATCAGTTTTACATGTATTCTAATTATATTTCATTTATTTTCAAGACATGTCTAGCTCTCTATACTTAATAGCTGATATTTTTGACGCATTAGGCTGTTGTTTGACAAAAACCATTAACATTTGTAGGATTCTGTAAGTTCAATTAGGGACCCCAATTGAATTCTTCCTGAGATCTTTAGAGAGGACCTCAAAGATCTTAAGTTAGTCTTGACTCCAAGTGATTGCATTAATGTAAGAATACTTTATATGCATGTATGAAATATGGTAAAAAAAAACCCAATTGAACAATTAGAATTGACTAAAAAGAATGAAAGACAGGAATTCTAAAACAGATCTTTTTTGGGGTGTAGGTACTATTAGAAGTGGGGAGGGTAACGAAGAGGATGGAAGAGGATTAATATGGTCAGAATACTTTGGGTCCATGTGAGAAAATGGAACAAATATGTCGACTGAGATTGGTTTGAGAAAGGAAACAGGAGATAAGGGGGTTGGATCAAAGTTCACTGTTATGTATATATGGACATGTCAAAATAGACCCTCTCTAGTTGATGCTAAGAAAAATTATGAGGAAAAAATAAAGGCTGGAGATTAGAATTGTTTTGTTTTCCAAGGTATCAATTTTCAGAATACCTTTGTTCACTACATGCTTACATTGAAAAGTTCTTTATCCTGAATTTTTCTTCTAGAAATTTGCTGTTAATGGCTAAAAGCAAGCAAAAGCATTTTCAGAGATTTCTTAAGTTCATGAAGATCTCAGAGTTTATAAAGTACATTTTCCAACTTTTGGGTTACTTATCGTAGTTTTCACTAAAGGTGATATAACTTCCTAATAAGATATCATACTTCACTGTTCCTACAGCGGTGTTCCACCCATTTCTCAAACCTGGTCAAAAATTATCCTTCCTGCCTGTTTCCTGATTCTCAAACCAATGGAACATATTTTATCAGAGAAGTATCCCACCCTCAGTACAAATTTTTTCATTGTTTATTGCCTTGATAATAATGTGGAACAAAGAAACAACCACAGATATTCTCAGAAAAACAACCCATAATTTATTACTTATAAATGGAGTGGTCTTTTCAACTTCGTTGATCATGTTTGGGAGTCATCTGATTGTTAGTTGACATAGCATGGTCATATCAAGGAAAACTGGGGAACCTTGATATTCTCCATATGTCCCTAGTATTTTGTCAAGTAGTCATGGGTGAGCTCTTTCTCGGCAGCAGTAGAGGACACTAACAAAGGCCCAATTATGTAAGCCCATCTCAACATTTTTTCTTTGCATCACATTTGTTAGCATCTCATTGGCCAAAGCAACATATGGTGTTGCTTTGTTAGCTTTATGTCCATCTCTACTCCTTAGGAGTAGATAGAAAAGTTATATGGAAAAGCATGTAGTTATAAGGCCTACTGAAGGTGAGGATGAAATGCTGGAGCTGTCGCTGTATATTCCAAACTTTGAAATATAAGCAAATCCAAATATATGGTGTTAGATACTTCAGCTTTTATCTGAGTTGCCTAAGCATTGCAATTTAGATCTTTCTGTGCTTATAATTTATTTTGTACATTTAAAAATGCAAATCAAAGTAAAAACTCCCTTTGAGAGGAAATCCATCTTGTTTTAACTGACAGAAGAAGAAAAAAAAAACCTCAGCAGAGAATTGATGAACTTTCCTACCTGCAGAGACAAGTTACTGATGTTCAGATTGCTTTCACTTGCTGATCAACACATTTGCTTCTCTAATCAAGACTTATTAAGTAGTAGCAGAATTTATTGCAGTTGAGGAAACTCTTTACACTCTTATACACATATAGTAATGCATGTTATATAATAATATATATTATTCCCTTATGCATTATTTATATGAGTGAAATATTCCTCATCAGGCCAGTGCCAGGCAGCATTGTCTCAACATCATAAACAGGGACAATCATATTTCCAAATTTACACTGCAGAATTGTGCTTTCTTTGGTCAATCTAGATTTTCCTGAAGAGTAAGCTGAACTGAACCAGGTACCCATTAGGAATAATATAGATGGGCAGAATGATAGTCCCTAGCTCTACCAAGCTCTCTCATATAAGAAAGCACACTTTTGGCACACAAGTCTATTTTATTTTGTTATAGTACAAAGTAGTTGAAATTTATGCGATCCTTTCAGCCTTCTGTGGTCTTTTATTTCCCCAAGTGGTCACCAAGGAAAAGTTAATTAATATTCAAGGACAGGAATATAATATTTTTGTGACTTCTAACCCCAAGAGCAAAACCCATTAGTAGTTATAGATTTTTCTTTACAGCAATGAGCTAGTGTATAATCAATTTGTGTTAGTCTAATACTGTATATCAAGATGGTAAGTCTTACTGGGTCTGTGCTCCTGTTTCCTATTATAGCCAGAACAACATTGTACATTAAGAGATTAGGCATAAACTTCAGTCTTCTTGGTTATAAAACAATGCTTTTATGTTTGACCCTAGTCACCTTCTTAACAATCCTTATGCAATAAACATTTGTTCTAATCAATAGCTTTACTCCAGGTGAAGCAATCACTAAGAGCCATTCTTTTTTAAAGGAATTAAACTAACAACTGACATATTTGCTTAATGTTTTCAATTCTCCTTATGTCTTTTTCATTTGTCCTTAATGTCTTTTCCTCTGTTGCTGTCAAGAATTGTACTGTATTGTCAAGAATTATTTCTCTTTGGAGTATGGAGAGTTTGTATGTAGTGAACAATACTTAATGGGAAGCTAATGTGGAGAAATTATACTTCTAGAGTACGTAAAAATGATGAAGATACAATGAGCAAACCTGTGATTCCAAGCCTATAGTTATCCGCTATACTCATTGATAAAAATGTTTTCTCTTCAAAAATTTTCCATGGTTTATTTTTTATGGTTATTAACCTATGATATTTGTTGTTGTTATACTTAATATATTGAAAGTGTCTAGTATCTTTTAAAAGCATGTTTCTATTATCTTTGAATATGTGTACAAAGGAGTTATAATTTACCAAAGCAGTTTATGAATATAGTGTATCTTGGTCACTGTCACCCCTTTCAATGTTCTCACCCCTCCAACCCATCTGTTCTCTTACTTATGCACTGTATACACAAACTGTTTTCTTATAATGCAAAAATATATATAATTTGGCCATTATTATTCTTTTTACTTTTTATTTATTTACTTTTTGTTGGTCATTGGGCTTGAACTCAGGACCTGGGCACTGTCTCTGAGCTTTTTCACTCAAGGCTAGAGCTCTACCACCTTGAGACGCACTGCTACTTTCTAAATACATAATCTAAAATTAAGTTTCTACTACATTAAAGCTAAAGTTTCTGCTGCTCTTGAACTTTACAGTTAAGCTACAGGCTCCTTATCTCTTAAATCTGAATAACAATAGCTCTTCCTTTCTTCAGCAATGATTCAGGAGGATAAAATGAATCACTAATATATAAATGCCACGAGCATACTATAAAGCTTTCCACAAATACACATTATTAACTATGGAGAGCAGATACACTTTTTAAATATAATTTTCTCATCAAAACTATATGATTCTTCTCCTGGACTCAAAAACCTTATGTGTCTCCATATAAAAACCAAACACAAAACAAAAAACTCCCCCCCCCCACAAACCAAAAAACAAAACAAAACAAAAACCATTTAGTCCTCCAATAATCCCCAAGTACTAAACTGTTCCCACATTAGCATCAAAATCCTAAGTTTCTTCTAAGATTCAAAGCAATCTCATCTGAGATTTCCTATGAAAAATCATGAGGTTGCATTTTCCAAGATGTAATAGCACAGTGTAAACAATTTGGTTCACAAAAAACAAGGAATAGGAACATGATAAGGTGGAATTGGAACACAGTAAGAGTGAACACAATAAATCTAATAGGTCCATGTTCAGGATGGAAGGGACACAATAGTTTGTTAAGAGGCTCCAAAGGATTTAGGCTTGCCATACTTTTTTAGGTTTTGTTTTGTTTTGTTTTAATTTTTTTTTTTTGGTCCACTCATGGGGCCTGAACTCTGGGCCTGAGCGTTGTCCCTCAGCTCTTCAGCTCAAGGCTAGCACTCTACCACTTGAGCCACAGCGCCACTTCTGGATTTTTTCTTTTTGTTTATGTGGTGCTGAGGAATCAAACCCAGGGCCTCAGGCATGCAAGGCAAGTGCTCTACCACTGAGCCAACTTCCCAGCCCCATATTTTTTTTGAAAGCATTAGAAGATGCTCCATGTTCTAGCCATATACCTCTAATATTCTAGAGTCTCATTTCAACAATGACTCTAAGGAGAATCTAGCTCTACCTAACTTGCACATTGTCTTTAATATTTATTTTGGAAGGAATAAATAACATACTGGAATCAATTTTGTCTGGAATGGCAGACCAGAAAAAAAAATGCAGACTCCTTGCAAAAGCAGATGAATTTAAAAACAACAACACAAATTTACTGATACATTTCTAAGGTAAATCTAGCTTCCACATAGGAGAGAAAGTATTCATCCTCTGTCTCTCTGGACCTGACTTACTTTATTTAACATGCTTGTTCCAGATCTTTCAATTTCTTTACAAATGGTACAATATTGTTCTTTCTAATGGATGAGTAAAAAATGCATTGTGTATATATACAGCACATTTTCTTGATCCATTTGTGCTTTGAGGGGCATCTGAGCTGATTCCATATTTTGGCTATGATGAATGGTGCTGCAATAAACATGTCTGGGCAGTGACTTTACTGTATGCTGTATATTTTATCCTGGTTTGTAATCTTTTGGAAAAATTCCCAGCAATGAAATTGATGGATCAGAGGGCATTTCTAGGTTTAATTTTTTTGAGCAACCTCCACACTGCCTTCCAGAGTGGTTGAACAAGTTTACAATCCCACCATCAGTTATTAGAGGGTTTGGTATTTTTTTAGCATCCCCATCAGCATCTGTTATCCTTTGTTTTCTTGATAATGGCCATTATCAATGGGGTGAGTTGAATCTCAATGTTGTTTTGATTTGCATTTCATTTATGGCAAGAGATGTTGAGCATTTCTTCATGTGTCTATTGGCCATTTTTACTTCTGAAAAGATCTCATTAGCCTATTTATTAATTCGGTTCTTGGTTTTTAAATATGTAGATTCAAGGGAGAACTCAAATAGTTTAACATCTTAGAAAGATAAACTCAAAGTTCGGCAAAATTAAACATCAGGAAACAGGTAGGGTGAAGGGGAAAGGAGCAGACAGATTAAGTGGAGAAAAAAGGAGAATGCAGTTAAAAAAATCCAATGTATGTCCTACAATATTAAGAAGAGTAAGGGACGGAAAGGGCTTGGTAGGGGAGATATGGGTAAGAAAGGAGTGACATTGTATTAGCAAACTGCCTTGTTAAATGGTAACCCTTTTACAGTTACTTAAATAACAAAAGTATTTGAAAAACACTAAGAGAATCAAAATGAGTGAAGAAGAAAGAGAAATCAATGGAGAAAAGGAAGAAAGTAGAAGATAGTCCTTATGATTAACATTGGTTGACTCATTACATACTAACTTGCCACTTGAGAGATAAGCTAAAGAACTCATGTGTTCCATATTGTAATAATGAGGCATTTTTAGAAATGTACAATTCCTTCTAGCACATAAAAATGCATAGTAAAGAGGTCATGATATTTCACTGTAATCATGAATATTCAGGCATCTTATCTTTTCCTTATTTCAGCAATGGATCCAATGAGGGAGAAAATACATATTTGTTTTAGCTAATTAATAAGTTGATGGCAACAATAAATATATGACAAGCAAATCTATCTTTATTTTATTGAAGATATTCCTGGTCATTTATTGGATGGGTACCAGATATCAGGCAATAAATTATAACTGACATACAGTGGCATTGTTTAAAAAATAGAATATGATTCACATATAATTAGAAATTAATATTTGCTACACTGAGCAGTACTCTGTTCTTGCCATAACCACTCCCACCACACACAGGCACAGATAACACCATCTTACTATTTTTAAGTTTGTGATTTAGAATATTTCTCCATGGACTTTCCGTATGAGTTACATGCTGTGCATTTGTATGTATGCACACCCACGTGCTTGTGTTGTTCTTGTATAACGGATGTGATAAAAATTAGCAGCCCAAAGGATTGTAAAAAATATATCCAAGGAAAGGACAGATACAGATGCTAATGAACATTGGCAGAGAGATCTCAAAATTTTGTTGAAGAATTCTTGGCAGTCCATTGGATTCTGAATAATGATGGACATGCTAATGTTTAAAATGAATTTTATTTTGTTACTTACTTATATTTAAGCTGAGATTGATACCCTAGTAATTTTATATGACACTGAAATTTTCTGGCAAAACCAGAACAGCTGTACTCTTTATAAAGTTGCTTTGATCCAGAGCCTATTCAATGTCTTTAAAGCTCTATTTTAACTGATAAACAAGGACCAAAAAATGGTCTACTTAGTTTACTAATTTCATGATTAATGCCTAAGTCTCTGGTTGATCTGTAGCGGTTACTATGACATTTTAGAATAAGATGTAGTGTCGAGACAGATTGGATTTTACACACCAGGAGAATATAACAGACACCCTCTTTTATAAAAATTTGCTCCCAACTGGTATATACAATGATAGGATTTGCTTCTGTCAGACTAAATTCTAGCTGATATGTTGCACATTAAATATATCTAGAAGGCAGCCATCAAGAGTAAGTGATCACAGTTTACCACGTTACTTTGCATTACATATTTGGGATAATAGTCTAAAAATCTTTGATTGTTTTATCACTCAGTTTGAAAAAGAAAGATAGGAAGAAGAAAGGAAGGAAGAAACGAAGGAAGGAAGGGAGAAAGAAAGAAAACAAAGAGAATGGGAAGGAGCAAGAAAGATATAAAAATAAAAGAATATTATATTTGCAAATTTAAAAATCCAAGTAAAAAATAATCAAAAAAATTTCACTTAAAACCTTTTGGTTAGTCTGATCCTGTTACAATGTGTAGTGTTTGCTTTAAGAATGCTATAATTTCTATAGAGCAGCCAAATAAAGAAAAAGAGTGGGTGTGAAAGTAAAATATGACAGGGAAGAGGAGGGAAGAGTAGGAAGGAGAAAAAAGAAAGAAAAAAGAAAAAAGTCCCCTCTCTGGTCACTCTAAATGGTAATCAGGTGTTGTTTTCTTTGCATAGCAGGCGTGCAACTATTAGGCTTTTAACTATGAGAGGGGGATCTTTGGGCAGAAGAGAAGTAGATTACTGGCCCAAAACAATAAAGAATGAATAGGCCTTAGTGAATAAAACCCAGACATTTCGCATGCCAAAAGCTGCTCTCAGATGACGGAAGTTTTATTCTGTTTGTGAGGATAGCAAATAGAATGGTGTGTTGGCAGTGAGTGATGTTACAGGCATGCATACACAACAGTATGAAATTTATTTCTGGTGAGTGCTGCATAATAAATAGATAACGTTGGTATGATCATTATTACTAATAAGTGAAATAAACCCAAACATGCTGGTAAATAGTCTACTCCAAACAGGGTAATGACATCATATGCAAAGATTAGCTTTTCCAGATTTGTTGTTCCCCATTCATGAAGGAAGATTTGAGGTATGCAGTTGGTGGGATTCCATTCTCAACCTGTTCTTATTACCATTAATTTAGTATTTTTACTTGGGTAACTACCCTAACCTCTCTGAATTTTGAATTTTCCAACCTAAAGAATGTGTTCTAATGATATTGCAAAAAGTATTGAACAAAATACATTTGCATGATAAATCTATGAAATGTGATATACTGACAAGTTTTAATTTTTGCCATTATACTTGCAACAATAATTGGACTTTTGAAAAAAGGAGGAAGTATACACTATGAAGTACTATATAAAAATAAAAGCATACTTTCATTGCTATTCTTCAGATCTTCCTTCCTTCCTTCCTTCCTTCCTTCCTTCCTTCCTTCCTTCCTTCCTTCCTTCTTCTCTCCTTCCTTCCATTCCTTCCTTTCTTTTCTTTTTTCTAGTCCTGGGCCTGGCCTCTGTCCCTGAGCTTCTTTTGATCAAGGCTAGTACTTTACCACTTGAGCTACAGCACCACTTCTGGCTTTTTCTGAGTAAAGATAAGATTCTCACAGATTTCCCAGGGTAGTTTTGTACCAGGATCCTGAGATCTCACCCTCCTGAGTAGGCAGGAGTGAGCCATCAGCTCAGATTTCTCAAATTGTGCTCATTAATATTTCTTAACCTGGGGTTCATTGTATTAGAGGCTTTGTTGTATAATTCATAATCCTTCTCAGATAATATTATTGTTATTTTACTCATAACATGACTTCGAACAGAGTGGATTTTGGTGACTTATCCAAAATCATGGAAGCCTAGACTTGTATTCCTATGATGTCAAATTATGTCCAACATATTAGCCAACTGAAAACACAGAATTGAGCAGGAAAGAAAATTTACATGTAGCTAATATTAAAATTTACAATAGAAAGTAAAAAGTGCCATAAGAGCAGAACAGGAAGAAGATGTAGAAATATATGAGATAAACAGAGATTATCTTTACTGGCAAAAATCATAGAAAAGCTAATGTTTGAAAAGTTTGAAATATGAAAATGCACAAGTAGAAGGAAATCAATTTTTGACTGGCAGAGAGCCTTCATGATGCATTTGTGGAAGGCAGAAATAAGAAGTGATATTTGGCAAATTCTGAATGTACATTTATATCTCTTTTGTCTTTTAAAATGTGTGACCTTTGTTCTAGCTGTCCCACGGTATTCATAGGTCTGACCTGACAGTGAGACTTATTATGTGACAGAAAGTGGAAAACTAGAGGTAGACTGAACATCTAATGAGGAAGAAAACAAGATTTTTAAAATCAAAGTCAGTATGTTTAAAAAAATCCAAATTCATTTATCATCCCAGAAACACTTAAGGATGGTTAGAGGGATTTAATTATTGATCAATAATTCACTATTCACTACACTTCTTCTATAGAAGTAGTGAAGATACCTTTTTTTCCTAAAGTAGCCAAATTACTTTTGGGGAAGACATAGTTGGGATGGTAAAAGACAAAAAAAAAATGTCCAGCCTTACGTAGGTAAGTTTCTAAAGGCAGAATTATAGCATGGAAAGAGTAGGCCTTTGGAAAACTTTGCCATCCAGTCAAGAAGTACTATTTTCTTTTATTCCATAAAAGAGAACTTGTGGGGAGAGGGGTGGTTTGAAGGTCATATTTTGAAGGTTACAGCCAGAGTATACCACAAAACTCTACTAGCTCAAAGTTAGGAGATTAGCTATAACTGCAGTGGATTCCCCCAGGGACATAAAGTCCACACATCTAGAGATCAGAAAGCCTGAAGTCATGAATCAAACTCCCAATATGAAGTTGCTTAAACCACTTCTTTCTATGCACATACCTAAAAGCAACAATGAAAAATTCTGAGAAGGACATTGAATGACTGTGGATTATAAGCATTTCAGGTATGTCATCAGGAAATAAATATGTAGGGTAGTTTCTTGAACAATGAGGTCATTTTGTTAGGAGTTATGAAAACTGAGCTATAAAGTACAAACCCAGTTTAGGTCAATTTGGGTTACTAGTGCAGGAATAGGGAGTATGAGATTATACAGTATTGCAACACCTATTTTTATCATGCTATACCATCTCTGTTGCTTCAAGAAGACATCAAGTTACATCTTTTTAAAACTATTTTCTATGCTGAAGATTTATATCTTCACAAAACATCAAACCTTTCAAAACAGTCTGTTTCTGTGACTATAAATATACACATAACATTGCATGGACTTTTGCTATAGTATTCTGATTATATGCTTTTAACCCTAGATCATCCTCAGTATTCTTAAGTAAATAAAAAGCCTCTTAAGTTTTTCATTATTTTTTTCTTTTTCTGAGGCAGTCTTACTATGTAGCTTCAGAATCTTAAATTTTCCTCTGTCATTCCATTTAGATTCAGTTTTAAGTACCTATTATTTAGATGAAAGTTGGCCCATTCTTTAGAATATGTTTATGAACACTATACTATTCCTATGAGGGAAAAAAAGTAAAGCTCCTCAAAATTCTATTAAAAATGTATCTCAAGTAAGAGCTATGCTTTCCTTTTCATTTTCTTGAGGAAAGTACAAGTTATTTGATGATGGCTTCGGTTTGCTTTGAGAAGTCTTTTATCGCAGGTTTCAAAGGAAGATTTCTTTGAAGCACATCTTTGCTGAGACATGAAAAACAAGTTGGCTAAAGCCAACAAGTTGGCTACAGTGGTTTTTCCAGAATGTAGGGGGATGTAGGGAGTTCCTTAAATTGCAAGGTATAACAACAAAAACCTGTCTTCTTCTTCTTTTCTTCTTCTTCTTCTTTTTTAAATTCTGCACTGTGTATTTAGAATTACATAGAAATACCATTAAACATGTCTTTGGCCTCCATATTGATCATTATCTTACAACATTCAAAGAATATGTTTCACTAGTATTTTGTTTGTCCTAGACATATACTAGTTATTGCAGATAAGGGAAACCTGTTTCTTTGGGTCTGGCTTACTTCACTTAATATAATTTTTTTCCAAGGCTTTCCATTTCCTAACAAGTGGGGCAATGTCATTCTTTCTGATGGAAGCATAGAATTCCATTGTATATATATACCACAATTTCTTGATGTATTAATCTACTGAGAGGCATCTGGGTTGCTTCCATATCTTAGCTATGGTGAATAATGCTGCTATAAACATAGTTGTGCTGGTAGCTTTAGTATGGCCTTGTTTGTGATCGTTTGGGTAAATGCCCAAAAGTGGGATTGCTGGGTCATAGGGGAGCTCTATGTAGAGTCTTTTGAGTAACTTCCATACTGCTTTCCAAAGTGGTTGAACAAGTTTATACTCCCACCAACAATGCAGTAAGGTTCCCTTTTTGCCACATCCCCTCTAGCATCTGTTGTTACTAGATTTCTTGATTATAGCCATTCTAAATGGGGTGAGGTGGAATCTCAACATTTTCTTGATTTGCTTTTCTTTTATGGCTAGAGAAGTTGAACATTCCTTCATGTGTCTATTGGCCATTCTTATTTTCTCTTCAGAGAAATCTCTAAGTCTTTAGCCCACTTATTAATTGGGCAGTGGTTTCTTTGAGGATTTGTTGTTGGGGTATTTAACGTTTTGAGTTCTAAGTATATATATATATATATATATATTAGATATGAGACCATTGTCCATTGTATGGCTAGTGAAGATATTTTCCCAATCTGTGGGCTTTCTATTATGTTGCTAGTTATGTCCTTTGCATTGCAGAAGCTCAGAAATTTCATACATTTTCATTTGTCCAAACTTTCTTTGACTTGTTGTGTTTCTGGATCTTCATTAAGAAAATTTTGGCCTGTGTCAAGGAGCCCTAGAGTTTCTCCTATTCTTTCCTGTAATGTTTTCAGAGTGTCTGCTTTGATATTTTTGTTTGTTTCTTTGTATGTTTTTCTCCTATATCACAACACTGTTGTCACTGTATTTGATTACCATGTCATCTTGTATAGACATTTTTCTAATTTTGGTAGGGGGAGGAAAATGACAAAATGCTGAAATAAGGTTACAGGATGACCCATTGTAACAATGAGATGCACAAGACACTATGCTGGAAACCAACTTTACAACTTTGTGGGGTGTGGGGGTAATAATGCTCAATAGGAAATGGACTCATTACCTTGCTCATATAACTGTAACAACTGTAACCTATCTGTACAGTATCTTTAGAATAAAAATATATTAAGAACAAAAAATAGTATTTTGTTTAGATCTCAGAGACTAAAGCTAGAAGGCCAAATGTGACTCATATTGTTTTTCTCAGAAAAAGTAAGTACTGAGTATGTAGCAAAGGCAATGATCAGTAAAAGTTGATATGTGCTAGTTTTAACTCTGCATGATATTCTAAAGATTTATGTTTTCATTTTTTCCTTCTCTAGAGGGGAAAAAAAGAGACTAAAGCAAAACAACACACAACAAATCCTCAAAGAAACAACTGCCCAATAAATAAGTGGGCTAAAGACTTAAAGAGAAACTTCTCTGAAGAAGAAAGAAGGATGGCCAATAG
>NW_012267224.1:29200891-29202005 GCF_000151885.1 Dipodomys ordii
AACTATAGAAAGAATCAACAAAACAAAGAGTTGGTTCTTCGAAAAAATTAACAAAATTGACAGACCCTTAGCAAATCTTATCAGAAAAAGAAGAGACTACAACCAAATTATTAAACTCAGAGATGAGAATGGAAACATCACCAAGATTGAGAACATTATAAGGGAATACTTCTCAAAACATTATGCTAATAAGTTTGAGAACTTGACAGAAATGGACCTTTTCCTAGCAAATATTGTCATGCCAAAACTAAACCAAGATGAGTTAAACCAGCTTAACAGGCCCATATCAAGCATTGAAATGAAACAGCAATAAGAGACCTCCCAGCTAAGAAAAGTCCAGGACCAGATGGTTTTACAGCGGAATTCTACAAGGCCTTCAAAGCAGAGCTCACACCAATACTCCTCCAACTCTTCAATGAAATTGAAAGAGAAAGTTCACTACCGAACACATTCTACGAAGCCATCATAACGCTCATCCCCAAACCAGGCAGGGACTCATCAAAGAAAGAGAACTATAGGCCCATCTCTTTGATGAACATTGATGCAAAACTTCTCAATGAATTTTGGCCAATCGACTCCAATAATTCATCCAAAAAATCATACACCACGATCAAACAGGATTCATTTCAGGGATGCAAAGCTGGTTCAATATATGCAAATCAATTAATATTATTCATCACATCAAGAGGAACAAGGATAAGAACCACATGGTTATCTCAATAGATGCAGAAAAAGCATTCGACAAGATCTAACACCCTTTCATGATGAAGGTTTTGGAAAAATTAGGAATCCATGGAACATTCCTCAATACAATATAGGCTGTATATGACAAACCTACAGCCAGCATTATACTTAATGGTGAAAAACTAAAACCGTTTCCTCTTGACTCAGGAACAAGACAAGGATGTCCACTCTCTCCACTTCTCTTCAATGTAGTATTAGAATGCCTTACTACAGCAATAAGACAAGATGCAAACATAAAGGGGATCCAAATAGGGAAAGAAGAAATAAAACTCACCCTCTTTGCAGATGACATGATCTTATATTTAAAGAATCCCATAGACTCCACTCCCAAATTACTCAAGCTGATTCAAAACTTTGGCAAAGTTGCAGG
>NW_012267224.1:29206674-29221341 GCF_000151885.1 Dipodomys ordii
CCAATAAATAAGTGGGCTAAAGACTTAAAGAGAAACTTCTCTGAAGAAGAAAGAAGGATGGCCAATAGACACATGAAGAAATGCTCAACCTTCTAGCCATAAAAGACATGCAAATCAAAACAACATTAAGATACCACCTCATCCCAGTTAGAATGGCAAAAATCAAGAACTCTAACAACAACAGATGCTGGAGGGGATGTGGACAGAAGGGAACCTTACTTCATCGTTGGTGGGAGTATAAACTTGTTCAACCACTTTGGAAAGCAATATAGAGGTTCCTCAAAAGACTCTACATAGAGCTCCCTATGACCCAGCAATCCCACTTTTGGACATTTACCCAAATGTTTACAAACAAGACCACACTAAAGCTACCAGCACAACTATGTTTATTGCAGCATTATTTACTATAGGTAAGATATGGAATCAACCCAGATGCCTCTCAGTAGATGAATTGATCAAGAAAATGTGGGATATGTACACAATGGAATTCTATGCCTCCATCAGAAAGAATGACATTGCTCCATTTGTTAGGAAATGGAAAGGCTTGGACAAAATTATATTAAGTGAAGTAAGCCAAGCCCAAAGAAACATAGGTCCCATGATTTCCCTTATTTGCAATATCTAGTATATGTATGAGTCAAGCAGAAAAGGTCATATAAGTTGATGTTAGGAAAATGAACCCTAAGATATGTATTTAAATGTTTTTTTCTTTTATGCATTTGTTTGTAACACATTTATGAGATTATTTTTTTGTTGCTTTGTATGTCCCTCCCCCACAGTATAACCCCTGCTTTCACTGTATTTGATGTTGGTATAATTTGTGGAGGGGAAGGGTTAAAACAAGTCATTTAAATAAGGATACAGGTGGACCTGTTGCAACAATGAGAAGTACAAGTTGTCATGTTGAAAATGAACTTTACAACTTTGGTGTGGGGGGGAGGATTAGGTTGTGGGGTGGAGGAAGCTGAGAAAAAAAAAGAAATTTGAAACACTGAAATAAGGACACAGGAAGACCCATTCCAACAAGGACACAAACTTTACAACTTGTGGGGAGGGTGGGATGGAGGCAAGAGGTGAGGAGTGTGGGAGGTGGGGAAGGGAAGGAACAGTTGGAAAACAACAAGGAGGGAAGGGGAGGGGTAACAATGATCGACAATAATGTGCTCATTGCCTTTCTCATGTAACTGTAACCCCTCTGTACAACATCTTAACAATAAAATAAAGAAAAAAATTTGAACTAATTTCAGATGAGAACTTCTATTTATTTTGATAGACAATTATTGGTTAATTTATGGTATAAGAACTGTGCTCCTTATTTGGTGATAAATCCTGTATTCAGGCTTTACATCTGTGTATGCACAGTCAGCCAGATTCAGACGGAAAGAAATCCTTCATGCCCATAAATGTCATTCTGACCTCTGAATGATCAATTTACTTCCCACATCATGAGGTTTGATTAAGTAATTACTGCCTCAGCTGGTTACCTGTAAGTGCTTTGGAAGCTCATAAAATAATCCAATCACTTCAAAATCTAATTTTGATTTTTATCCCAATGATAACCAGTGCATAAAAACAATTAAGATAATTTTTGTCAATACTCTTTGAGTCATTTATCCAAATTCATGACTTTTGGCATTCTCCTGCCTGCTCTGCTCCCTTAACTGTATAAACTTACCTTTGCCTTTTGAAATTCACAGGCTGATTTTACATTCCAATAAACACCATCAAACATTTTTAAACCTGAAAGACAATGATGCTGGGGCTTTTCAGTTTTCACCCCTCATTTTCTCCTGCCAAATCTTGAATAGCAATAATAGGTTTTTAAACTTTTCTACACAAGCTCTGTGGTGTTCACTTTCATCACCAGGACAAAATACCTGAGCAAACAATTTTCAGGAAAGATAATTGTCTTGGCTCATGGCTTCAGAGACTTCAGTTTCCCTTTGCTTGGTTCCATTGCTTCTGGCCTATGCATGGTGAGCAAGAAGAGCATCGCAGAGAGATTTTGCTGGAGGAAAGTGGCATGTGTCCTGGTGGGTAGGAGACAGAGAGGGAAAGAAAGGATAGGTCTAGGATATAAGTTTAAACCCTTCAGAACCATGCCCCATGCTAGAACTAGGCTCCAACTTCTAGTTTCTACCGCTTCTTAATGCCATCAAATATAAATCCATCAATGGATTCATCTGCTGTGTAATTAGCGCCCTCAGGATCAAACCATTTCCCCAAAGTTTATCAGCTTGAAATCAACTTTTTAACTCATGAACCTTTTCCAAAAGGTTCTACCCAAACCATAAGAAGTCAGTAAGACTTTACAGCACAGTTTTGTATAGAGAGCACTGGAACTGGAATGCGATTCATGAGTTAAGAACTGAAGTAGGAATTTGTACATGCAATATATGCATTAATACATGCTATGAACAAATAAGTGTCTAGGATTGTTTTCTATAATCACTTAGCGGAAGTGGCGCTGTAGCTCAAGTGGTAGAGCGCTCGCCTTGAGCTGAAGAGCTGAGGGACAGCGCCCAGGCCCAGAGTTCAAGCCCCAGGGCCGACAAAAAAAAAAAAGAAATCTATAATCACTTAGCTTTGTGTCATATCCTTCTATCTTTACTACAATCCTATTATAAATGCCATTTTACAGATTAGAAATTTTTTGGAGGATAATCTATAAAAAATATATGGCTAGGCTTCAGCAGCAAAACCAATCTATCTATCTATCTATCTATCTAAATATCTATCTATCTATCATCTATTATCTATCTACATATATCCAACTTCCTGCTTTCCTCATCCACACTATCACCTACTATGTAAGAGCAATTCAACATCACAGGCTGCTTTCTCTGCTTCGAACTCTTTCTATACAGAAAGCTACTTAACCCCCACTCACCCTGTGTGATTGTGCTTTGATACTAAGTATGAAAAAGTCTTCTTTTTCATACTTGTCACCACTTGGCATAATTTATTTCACTCATAATTTCCTGTTCGTTTCACCACAAGGGGAATCTGTTAGGGAAGATTGCCTCTCCCTTTTTGTTTCTGCCTTCCATTTTTTCCATCTTACCTTCAACCAAAAAAGCACAGCTTTACATATAGTACTTCATATGTTGATAAGAAAGAGCACACTTATCACAGTTTGTCTTGCAGCAGCCCCAAAGGCAAAAAAAAATGGCCATGTAAGCTTTATACTCAATTAGTCCCAAGAACAATCCAGATGTAACAATTAGAGTTTAAAGATCTACTTTTTCAAATATTCTGAAAAGTTATGCAAGCGTTGCTAACACAATGTTTATTTTGAAGGTCATCAGAACTCCACAAAATGGTTACAGATTTCATCCCTATAACTTTTTTTGTGCAAAGCTATACAAATGGATGCAGTTGATTAAAATAAGAATACTCAATAAAACACACAACAACTCCACTAGCTGGGAGTAATATTTTTCCACTTGAACTGATATTCTTATTGTTCACACTGTATGTTCTTATACAGTTCAACCAATGCTTTCTCTCTACCACTTTGCTTATTAGATCAGAACTATTTAAAATTCACCTCCATAATATTCTAATGCAAGTATGAATCACAGATCAGATATAAAGTGGTTTGAACTTACAATATCAAAGAAATCATTCATATTATGATCAATAAACATAATACATTAACACCGGTTATCTGTGGTTAGGATAGATAATCTATAGTCATAAATACTGAAAACTCACTCCAATATCTTGGCACCACATATTTGTTTGCTTCATTGGTCATGGGGCTTGAATTCAGGGCCAGGGCACTGCCCCTGAGCAAATTTTACTCAAGACTAGAAGTCTACCACTTTGAGCCACAGCTCCATTTCTAGTTTTTGGAGATAAGAACCTCACAGACTTTCCTGCTCAGGGTGGCTCTGACTGTGATCCTCAGATGTCAGCCTCCCGAATAGCTAAAATTACAGGCATGAACCACAAGCACCAGCAATGGCCAAGTGGTTCTTAAACAGGGTCAAACATTAGGATTTAAAAGAGCTTTGTACTATTAATACACATGATGATATCCCATTCCTTGAGATTCTTAGTATGTCTGAGTTAGATACCTAAAATGTTTATTATTTTTTTCCAATAGTTTAGATGTCCATATGAGTTTGGAACTTAAAAATAATAAAATAGTAAATTTTAACTTGTTTCATAAGCCACTTCTTAATGACATATTAGGAACTTGGGGAATTTAATTATTTTAGATAGTAGATGTTGAAATCTTTACTATTCTTGTTTCTGAACAAACTACAGGAGAAATAAAGCTTCAATTCTCTTTCAGATAAAATACAATGTAAGGATAGGCAGTAATCTTGGTGCTTAAATGTATATAGAAGCACTTAGATGCAATTATTTTAGGCACTGATTTCTGCACTAGAGACTTTATTTCAAAGTGTAGTGAGAAGTACTATAAAACTCAATTATAGACATATATAAGTATATATGTGTATCTGCATAGAATTTATATCCTGCTTTTATTTTAAAAGCTGGAAAAATATAAAAATATAAAAAAATGAAAAAGACTCATAACCAGAAAATGAAACTAAAATGTGTAATAAGAATGTTTTAATACATTTTTATTGTAAAAATAGTGTACAGAGGGGTTACAGTTACATGAGTAAGGTAATGAGTACATTTCATTTCTAGCATTGTTACCTCCTCCTTTGTTTTTCCCCCTACCATCCCTTTCCTCCCCACCTCCCCAACTCCTTCCTCCCTACCCCTTACAAGTTGCAAAGTTCATTTTCAACATAGTGTCTTGTACATCTCATTGTTACAATGGGTCAACCTGTATCCCTATTTAAGCATTTTGTTTTTTCCCATCTCTTCCCCAAATTAGAAAAGTGTATACACAAGATGCAGGGCACTGGAACCATGTACAGTGAAAAAAGGGTTTAGACCATGGGGGAAGAACATACAAAAGAAAAAAAATCACATAGTACATTTTTTTTTGAAACTTCATTTTACAGTTTCTCAACTTAAATCCCAAATCACTTCGAAAGCTACCATTACTCTTGTATTACATAATGCTTTGCCTAACAGGCTAACTTTTGGAACAAAGTGCAAGAGCACTTTACTTAGGGTTTTTATGCAAAAATACCAGGACTGATTTGGCAAACATCACAGAACTGCAACACAGAGAGAGAGAAGTGGGGTGAGAGGGAGCTTTAATACCTTTTCCCCCCCATTTGAAATGTTATACTTAACTGTAAAACCGTTTTCCAGATCCCAACTGTGTTTGTGTAATACAAATGACTGTCTCAACAATTGAAGAGTGTCTGACAGAAGTGTTAACAATGACAGCAAGACAGTTTACTGCTGCTCGGAATGATAAAGTGACTTTACAGTTGCAGGCAATGTGGTTGCAGATGGTCATCGTAGTCAGCATGAGTACAGAGGATTTTTCTCTTTGCCAACAGAATTAGAAAATTGGCTTGAGTGCCATTTCTAAATCTTTCCGTGTCTCAATTTTCTCTCCTAAAAGTCTACCATAACAGGTTTCACCTACTTAAAGCTAAAGATCGTGAATTCATAGATGTGTTCAAGCTCTTCATAACTACATGCTTCATAGGAAAAGCATGTAGAGGCTTACTACATGCTTCCAGTCAATAATTTATGGTCTCAAGTCATCCTTAGGCTTTTACTGATTGTCACCCTTCAAATCAGAGCCCTCAGGCCACAAAACATTTTATGCTTCATACAAGAAGCAATTTTTTCAAGTTAGATACTGAATATGAACTATATAGAAAATACATTCATCTACTGAGGGGCATCTGGGTTGGTTCCATATCTTAGCATGGTAAATAAGGCTGCAATAAACATAGTCATGCTGATAGCTTTAGTGTGGTCTTGTTTGTGAACATTTGGGTAAATGCCCAAAAGCTCATTTTTCAAGGAAATAGAAGAGGCAATCCAAAAAGACCCTGAAGAGCAAAAACGATCCTCAACAGAAAGAACAGTGCTGGAGGAATATCGATACCAAATTTCAAACTCTACTATAAAGACATAGTAATCAAAACAGCTTGGTACTGTCACAAGAACAGACCTCAGGACCAATGGAATAGAATTGAAAACCCAGGAATGAACTACAGACCTATAGCCATCTAATCTTCAATAAGGGCGCTAAAAAAATAGAAAGGAAGAAAGATAGCCTCTTCAGTAAATGGTGCTGGCAAAATTGGTTAACTACTTGTAGAAAACTAAAGCTAGATCCTTATATATCACCCTGCACCACAATAAACTCCAAATGGATCAAATACCTCGGAGTCAAAGCAGACAACATGAAAACATTACAAGATGGAATAGGAGAAACCCTAGGTCTTGTTGGCACAGGCAGAAATTTTCTTAATAGTGACCCTGAAACACAACAAATCAAAGAAAGGTTGGGCAAATGGGATTTTGCATGATATTGCAGAGCTTCTGCATGGCAAAGGACATAGTTAGAAAGATCAATAGAAAGCCCGTGGATTGGGAGAAGATCTTCACTAGCTATAAAATGGACAAGGGTCTCATATCTAAAATATACCTGGAACTCAAACAATTAAATCCCCCAATAACAAATCTTCAAAGAACTGCCCAATATATAAGTGGGCTAAAGACTTAAAGAGAAACTTCTCTGAGGAGGAAAGAAGGATGGCCAATAGACACATGAAGAAATACTCAACCTCTCTAGTCATAAAAGAAATGCAAATCAAAACAACATTGAGATACTACCTCACCCCAGTTAGAATTGCTATAATCAAGAAATCTACTAAAAACAGATGCTTGAGGGGATGTGGACAGAAGGGAACCTTACTTCATTGTTGGTGGGAGTGTAAACTTGTTCAATCACTTTGGAAAGCAGTATGGAGGTTCCTCAAAAGACTTCACATAGATCTCCCCTATGACCCAGCACTCCCACTTTTGGGCGTTTACCCAAATGATCACAAACAAGGCCATACTAAAGCTACTAGCACAATGTTTATTGCAGCATTATTTACTATAACTAAGATATGGAACCAACCCAGATGCCCCTCAATAGATGAATGGATCAAGAAAATGTGGTATATATACACAATGGAATTCTATGCCTCCATCAGAAAGAATGACATTGTTCCATTTGTTAGGAAAAGGAAAGACTTGGAAAAAATTATATTAAGGTCCAAAGAAACATAGGCCCCATGGTTTCCCTTATTTGCAATATCTAGAATATGTCTGAGTCAAGCAGAAAAGGTCAGATAAGGTGATGCTAGGGAAATGAACCCTAACATATGTATTCATGTGTTTTTTTCTTTCATGTGATTGTTTCTAACACATTTATAAGATTATTTCTTTGTTGCTTTGTATGTCCCTCCCCCACAGTATAACCCCTGCTTTCACTGTATTTGATGTTGGTATAATTTGTGGAGGGGAAGGGAAAAACAAATTGTTTAAATAGGGATACAGGTGGACCCATTGCAACAATGAGACCTACAAGTAGTTGTGTCAAAAACGAACAAGTTACAACTTTGGTGGGGGGGGAGGAGGGATGGGAAGGGAAAACAAAGGAGGAGGCTACAATGCTTGATAAGAAATGTACTAATTATCTTGCTCATGTAATTGTAACCCCTCTGTACAGTATTTTCACAAAAAATATGAAAAAGACAATACAATTTCCTATACATATAGAAATAAACTGACACATAGAGTTTTATTGGAAATGGATTGAGAAGTTGGACACTGGTCACCTTGTCATACTTGTGAGGAAATTAAAAAAATGATAATAGCTTGAATGTCAAGATTAATCTCTCAAATCTTTCAAAAGTCTCTATCTTTCCATCTCTATCTTTCAAAATTCTCAGGATGGAGTCCGCTTTGGTGGGACAAAATTTATTATTTCTTCTCATGAAAGCTGTCACGGAATCTCATAGTACTTCTTGTTTGGGCTTTACTTGTTGAGGGTGTTAGTGGTGGTGGTAATTTAAGCCTCATTATTCTCCATTTTCTGCTTGGAAATTTTAATTATATGCTGCATAGGGTAAATTTCCTTATGAGATTCATTCTTTTTTAATCTTGTTGGTAAGAAACTAAACCATAAAGAAGTTTATTTACTGCTATGGATATTATACACACACACACACATATACACACACACACACCACAGAGGTTTTAAATTTTTACAGGATTTATGGGTTTTGTGTGAATAACAGTGAAGGATGAAAGTGCTATATATTGAAATATGCATTTATTTTGTTCTAGCTAGAAAGAACAGAAGATGAAAATTTATGTTCCTGCCAAAATCACAAAGGAAAAATAGCAAAAAGTGAGGAAATTGATGTTAAAAGGACCACATAGAAGGAAGATGTGGTCATGCAGGTGGATGAAAATTAGATTTTGAAGCTATATTATGGACATAGTAGAAAAATTACATGTATTAGGATGCATGAAAAATAAATATGTGTTTTAAGGAACGGTCTTACTGGAAAGCATGTATATTTGGAAATATTCTTACAAGAAAAAATATGTTATATATGCATTTATATGTTAGTTGAAGATGATTAATTCAGATAAAGATCTTACAGTGCTATAACAAAACATATATAAATACTAAATCATTATTTTTTCAAACTTCTGAAAATGCTTTCTCTCCTACTCAGTCTTCTAACTTACTAGAAATCCTTGTTTAGCCTATCTTCAAATTAATATGAATCAGTATAAAATTTTATTATCCTTGAAATAATTGGGCTTTCAAAACAGCAAAGTGAAGTATTTTGGTAAATAATTGGCAGGTAAAAAGAAAGAAAAGAATGTCATTCTTGAGGGAAAAAAGTCAGAAATTTCTTTACAAGGAATGAAAGGAGTTAAAATAATAATGATAATTAATAATGACAATGATAATAATGATACAGAACATCAGTCAAAAATAGGATCAGGGCAGAGCAAAATGACACAGGTTTAATACATGTGCATGATTAGCTGAAGAAAATTTTTGTGTCACTTAAGAAGATATTATTAAGTAGTTAAGAAAATTTGCCACATCATTTCAATGACTGAGATGAGATGCTACAGACTGAGCTTAGGGAATGAACAAAGAATAACTGAAAAAATTCAGAGTGAACTGAAGGAGGCAAAGGCGTGATATACAACAATAACAATAGGAATTTGCAAAATAATAGTTCAGGTATTGTAAAAGGAAGCATTGGAAAGTGGTAACTGCCTTACCAAATATGATGGGCTAGTTTTTCATTTCCCCTGGTAGTATGTAGGATATACAGCCCAAGTAAAGTACTGGAATACAGAAAAGTCTACAGAGATGATGGGTAGGAGATCCAAGCAAATGATATGAGTGTGGGTAATGGAGGCTACTAAGCAGCACTGATGAAACAGGAAAGCAGAAATTAGCATCCTGAGGATACAAAATAGAATTCTGCTGATCTGGAACCACTCTAACCAGGAAAGTAATTGGCGATGGAGAAACTTGAGTGAATAATTTCACCTTCTTAGTCATCACCATGAATGTATCACTTATTTTGCAAGATACAACATTATGAAATACCGTTCAAGTTCTTTTGGATTTCGTCATGGCTTAGACATTTGGTCCAGAACTGTTTGGGGCTAGAAAGTGGAAACAGACAGCATCTTTCTTACTAACTCCCTTCTCATGATTATCTTCATCCAACTATATCTAACTTTTTCCCAGTTCTGTTATTTTATTATCTGCTCTTTGACACTTTTATTTCGAGTGAACTAGAAAAACCTAAGAAAAGTACAGGAATGCATCTAATCTCTAATGCAAACTTCAATTACAGGATTTTGATCAAATACCCTTTTACTTATGCCTTCAGTGGAACAGTTCAACTCCTAATTAAATGATTAAATCACATGAATTATGTGAAATTTAACTATTTATTAACTAGTTAAATTACTTGAAGTGTGAGAACCCAGTTTTAGATAGAACTTAAAGAAAGCCATTTCAGCTCAACAACCTCCATCTTAAGTCCTCAATCCTTTCACCGAAATTAGGTGACCAGCCCTGTCCTGACTACTGTCCCCAAACTGGATGTATCTCCAGGCTCCAGCTGCATGGGTGAAATGCTATGTGCCCAGGCGTGACTACAACTGTTGACTCCCACGGCTATGCGGTATCTCTGATTTCCAGAGGCAGCTGCAGAAGTGCCCGGGTCCCTAATGAAGCCAGGATGTGACATTATGAAATTACTTATGTTATGACTAATGGTAAATTTAGCTTCTGTGAATCAGCTTGCTTGCTTGGGAAACTGCCTCGGTACTGCATGTGGTTTCTGCCACTATAAACCCTGCTCCTCTAGAGTATGGGGCTTAGTTCTGAGACAGTGAAGCCCAAGGCAGGGCAGTCGCCAGCTGGCTAATAAAGACTCCTTCCTCACCTTTGACCCTGCGTGCCTCTGTCGACTTCTTGACTCCGAGGTTACTTCAGAAGCAGATTCTTTTCTATCTTTGATCATACGTACATTATGGAAATGGTATAATTCTTGAAAATTTAAAATAAGCAATGAAAGTACAAGAAACTCTCATCCTGGAATAATAACAATTCCAAAGAATTTAACTCTTATTCTTAAGCATAATCACTTGCAGGTTTGACTTAGGTATAATCAGAGTGTGGAGCCCAAACGTCTCATCCAACATGCTTTAAAATAATTATAATGTACAGTGCTGTATGGTACAAAAATGATGGCTTTTTAATTGTTGGTTAATATTTCATTGAGTATTATGAAATGCTCAAAATAACTACTTTTGAGGGAAATGAAATTAAGACTATATTGGGACAGTACTCTAAATCAACTACAATAATCAAATGCAAAATAATTCTCAATAACCTTCCATGAAATCAAGGAACAATTGTACCTTTTACCCATTGTTAAAAAACACAAAACACCACAGGCATTTTTTAAAAATCAGAAATACATTATAGAATTTGAAGTACATATGTCAGGCCTTTAACTTTTCATAACCTATGTTCTTCTGGCACTTGCTTAGTTCCCATACTGTGTAAGAAATCTTTGGACTTTGTACTAATGCTTTCATGAGTCTTCTACTTATAATATAATTTCTGTGCAAATGTTTTTTTTTGTTTATCTTATCAATTATCATCTTGAAAGTTAAAATGAGAAAAGCACAGAATTGTCCTTATAGTTATTACTTTGGGTTCTCATCATTGCTTTTGCATATGAAATTTTCTCCATGAAATCATTTTTCTTTTGCTTGAAGGATTTTTAAGGTTTCTTGCAGTTCAGTATTCTTGATGTTAAATTCTGTGAACTCATTTGCTATGTAAAAGGCATTATTTGGCCTGCACTTTTAAAGGAAAAATTCTCTGGGAATAAAACTGAATTTGGCAGTTCTTTCTATTTAATAATTTAGAACTATAAATTAATAGTTTTCAGCTTATCTACTCTGAAAAAAATGTAGCTGTGATGCAAAGAAGGAGAGAGAAGGAGGTGGAGGGAGAGTAAAGAAGAGAAAGACAGGAAAGAGACAGAGGAGGAGAGGGAAGAAGAGATCAAAGGGTAGGTGCTCCTTTCCCTGTTAGTACTTTCAGATTTTGTTTTTCTTCTTAGGCTTTCGTTTTCCTTATGGTCAGGGGTCATAAGTTCCTACCTTCAATCCTGCCATGAACTTAAATTTACTTAAGATCATTATTGTTCTTTTGAAGTTTACTTATAACTTTTTAAGGGTGGATTGAAAACAGTCTTCAGTCAAGACTAATTCAGACATATGCCTATGATGAAATACTTCAAAAGTCCTGAGGATTGCCTTGCAAATGTAGTCTCTCCAATCTGGCTGATAGGATTGTGAAGTATTCCCATCTATAGGGGAGATTGATATTTAATTACTGCTATTATTTGACTCTACTTCTGGAGTCCGTGGAATATTCTGGGCAGTACTTAACAAAGATGGCAGATCCAGGGATTCTAAGTAATTCTATCTCTTCTCATTATCCTAACATTCAAATTCTAGTGGCCTTGAATTTCTTCTACTACCCTTTTTCCTCCTTAAATTTTGAAGCCTCTGGATGCCATTTTGGCACTCCTGATCAACAGTTTAGCAACAGCCTCCAAATACTCAGCGTGGGGAGTCGTCAAATGTCCATCAACATTTACCCCCTATTCGGAAATCACAGTCTTTTATGGCCAATATTTTGTCTTGTCCTTGAATCTGTGTTTTGTGTATCTGTTTTGATGGAGGGAAATTTCTATAGGAGTTAAATTTCCTCTGTGGAAGCATCTAATTTTTATTGCGTTGGCTACTATTGCTGATAGAATATTATTTTTAATCATAGAAGCTTTAAATTTCTTTTTTACTTTTTCCACAATTTAATGTGCCAGAAATGTAAGATTGGGGGGCTCTTAGGTGGATTTGTGTAACCTGCAGTTAATGCTGCTTGTCGACTGAGCATAAGATTCTTTGGTTTCTTTGGCAACTGTGGTTATTATGATTACATGCATAATGGATTTGTATGCTCTGGATTTGGAAGTCATAGATTTAAAATATGGATACTAGAGCTATGTGATGACATCTTAGAAAATGCCATCACAGAAAATAGAGGGTTTCTGAGAACTCTACAGGTGAGAGAGGGCATTCTTTTGATTACAAATATGTCGAGTTGTTGGACTCCAAGAAAGTCCTACTTCCTCTATGTAATTGAAGTCCTGATGGCCTCTGATTGTTCCTCTACATAGTTGTTTTTGCCAACTACTTATTGGGAATCCCCAATCTAGTATCCCCATCTAGTTTGTTCTGCATCTATCTATCTATCTATCTATCTATCTATCTATCTATTTATCTATATATCACTTTTTATTAAGAATAAGTTTCCTCATCTAGGTTGCTTTGCTTTATGTCTAATATTTTTGTTGGGCTTGGGTGCCCCACCAAAACTTGTGGTTTTTGTCTTTAAAAGATTTGTGCAAGCTTTGTTCTGGGCTGCAGGTCTTTGAGACAGGAGTCCACCTGCAGACTCCAGCTCTTCAATAAACATTCCCAATTCAACCTCTTAAAATGTGGCTTTTCTGTTGTCTCAGGATGGAGTTATTTTATAATAGATTAACTTGTAACACACTGTACTCTTCAAGAGACACAATCTGATCCAACTTTAGCAGAAAGGGTCCCCTATCTGTGTCAAAATGTTGCAGTTATTAAAACATGTTCTTCTTCCTTTAAGTGAATACCTGCATGAATTATATAGAGAGTACTTATCAACAGACTTTAAACAGGCAGGATTGGTTTAACAAAATAGGCGGCAAACAGCAACTGAACAGACAGCAGCCAGAAGACTCGAGGGCACTGTTTTTCTGTTAGTAATGTCGGGTGAAATTGTCACTTGCTCTATCTTAGAAGGCAGATCCTTCTAGTGAAAGTTTAAATGAGAACAACAGTGTGTTGGCCACTATTTGTAGAACATTTAGTCAAGTGTTGCAAGAAAGTGTTTAGCACAAGTAAGAATTGACTGTTTCGAAAGCAGAGATCAAAGGTAATAAAGTCCAGAGCTCAAGTGACTTATAGGACTAGAAAAGCTGACTCTCCAATCCAGCTACTAAATTGTGAAAGGTCTTAAGTAACCAAGACCTGGTAAGAGTCTTCAATTTAAAAAAGAAAAGCAGCTGCATGCTAATTATCAGTGCAATTTAGTGTTTCAGAGCACCTCAATGACATCATTATAGTTTGGAGAGGGGACAAGAAGCAAATGAGGTAACACACTTGTAGGCTCAATTTTGGAAACAAATTTGTATTTAGTTACAGGGGACTAACTTGAGATAAATGGAAAGGAGCCAAAAGCACAAAATGTAAAAAAAAAAATACCAGCAGCCAAGAAAAAAAAAAAAGGAAAAGGATCCAAGAAGCAAAAGCAGTGCGTAATTGCTACCTCGTAAGGAAGACAGACATTTCTGCTATGTATCTAGATAGTAATAGTGAATAAAAAATACTTTAGGAAGAGAAACATTAGAGTTCTCAGAGAATAAGTCTTTCTTAATATAATTAAGGTCAGGAATGTAAAACTCAAAACATTAAATCCCCCAACAACAAATCCTCCAGGAAACAACCTCCCGATTAATAAGTAGCCTAAAGACTTAAAGAGATACTTCTATGAAGAGGCAAATAAGAATGGCCAACAGACACATGAAGAAATGCTCAACTTCTCTAGACATAAAAGAAATGAAATCAAAACAACATTGAGATTCCACCTTACCCCAGTTAGAATTCCTATAATAAAGAAATCTAATAACAACAGATACTGGAGGGGATGTGACCAAAGGGAGTTCTACTGCATTGTTGGTGGGAGTGTAAACTTGTTCAACCACTTTGGAAAGCTGTATGGAGGTTCCTCAAAAGACTCCACATAGAGCTCTCTATGACCTAGAAATTCCACTTCTGGACATTTACCCAAAGGATCACAAACAAGGCCATACTAAAGCTACCAGCACGACTATGTTTTTCCCAGCATTATTCACCATAACTAAGATATGAAACCAACCCAGATGCCCCTCAGGAGATGAATAGATACCACCTCACCCCAGTTAGAATGGCAAAAATCAAGAACTCTATTAAACAACAGATGCTGGAGGGGATGTGGACAGAAGGGAACCTTACTGCATTGTTGGTGGGAGTGCAAACTTGTTCAACCACTTTGGAAAGTAGTATGGAGGTTCC
>NW_012267224.1:29223561-29249701 GCF_000151885.1 Dipodomys ordii
GCTCAGTGGTAGAGTGCTTGCCTTGCATGCCTGAGGCCCTGGGTTCGATTCCTCAGCACCACATAAGCAAAAAGAAAAAAGCCGGAAGTGGCGCTGCGGCTCAAGTGGTTCAGCGCTAGCCTTGAGCTGAAGAGCTGAGGGACAGTGCCCAGGCTCAGAGTTCAGGCCCCACGACCAGACCCCCCCAAAATTAAGTTTACCCCAAAACTGATACATGAAAATTGTACATATTAGGGGTGCTATGTGATGTTTTGATACATGTACGCATCACATGACTTTTAAATTCAATCTAAATATATCTGACTCTAATGTTTTGGGGAGAGGCGTTACTTTGGTTGTTTTTTGGTCATTGACTCCCAAATTGATCTGAAATGCCATAGGTAGCCCTGCTTCTACCTTCTTAATTCTGGGACTATAGACATGTGCTACTATGTCTATCCTCTGTTATTATTTTAGAAGAAAACATTTAAAATCCCTTTTTTGTAGTTTTTTAGTGTCTGGGGGCATTGTTGCTATCTCTAGTCACTACACTGTGACAGTACTTAAATTGCACAGTACAACTTCTTGCTCCTGTCTCCACAGATAAACCTGCCATCTGCCCCTTACTTTTAAACACATCCTCAGAGAATAATGAATAGTATAAGAAGTGCACAGCTGTATGCAAAAAAAAAAGTTTTCATCTGAAGTTCTAGTCATTGCCTGCTCAAAAGAGAACAGTCCCTTTAGGAACCTTTAAGTGTGTTTCTGCATTTGTTTAAATAAATCCTCTTTCATTCAGTCTCTGAGTCAGTTTAATATTTCTATGTCATTTAATTTAATAAATAGTATTAGTAGTCTCTATCTAATAGGCATTTAAAATGATTTTCAAGAGTGAGCTATGTACATCTCATAAAGATTGTATGAGAAATATTACTCTCATTCTGATTTTACAGTTGACAAACTGAACTCAAGGAATTTTAGGTCACCATTGCTATTATAGATCACCAGCGGCAAAGCCAATAGTCAAACCTGGGAAGTTTGCCTCCAGAGACTAAACTCTTCATCTCTCCGCTAATGTTTTCCTCTAAGAACAGGCTAGGTAATTTAAAAGAAAGAATGACAATACTAATCAGACAGAAACTGAAAAGCAGATGAAGACAGAATCCTGCAAAAATGAACCACAACACAAAATTATAACAATCCAAATTGAGAGAAAAGAAGACAGGAATGGAGACTGATAAACAGAGATCCATAATACATACACTGACAGAAACAGCAGCAGAGAAACAATAGTCAGAAAAGAGAAACACAGGTCAAAAAGCTCAAGTTTCGAAAAGTAGTGTGTTAAATATCTCACTATTTGTGAGATGTACATTTTCCCCCTTGAAGTACAAATCATTAGGATCTAAGGTAGAAATATTTAAAATGCAGATCAATGTGTTTACAATTGAGTCAAAGACAATTCTGTGAGAAGATTGAGGAATAATTGCAGAGTGCAAGAAAATGTGTGAAGATGAGTAGCTTAGCAACAGCAGAAGGCCTGTGACACATTTAGGAAATAATTGGCAATTGCTTGCTTGTAGGGAGACCCTAGAATTTGGACTGCTGGAGAAATATTATTTTAAGAAGTTATTTGGTGGCTTATGTGCAAACAAGACTTGGAAAGAACTATGTATTTGGACTGGGTGAGCTGTAGTCTCTAAATTGTTTGTATAGTCTTTCTGGTGACAATCTCAATGTTCTCATTTTATACCACAAAAATGTACACACTTCTTGTTGGCCATAGTGTTTGTTAGAAACTTAGCAGTAACAGTAAAGCCTCACAGTAAAGTAGCTGCAGAAAATAGTCTGCTTCCCTCTTCCCATTTATAAACTGTGGTGAAGACAGATTCATCTCCAATTTGTCTATACACATCCCCGCTGCAGTGTGCACTTAACTACAGAAACAATTCAGTGAAACCAAAGGGGAAGTGTGTGCTACTTCCAGGTGGGCCTGCATTTTTCTTCCTTCCTTCCTTCCTTCCTTCCTTCCTTCCTTCCTTCCTTCCTTCCTTCCTTCCTTCCTTCCTTCCTTCCTTCCTTTCTTCCTTCCTTCCTTTCTTTCTTTTCCCCTTCCTTCCTTCCCCCTTCCTTCCTTTCCCCCTTCTTTCCTTCCTTTCTCCCTTCCTTCCTTCCTCTTCCTCCCTCCCTCCCTTCCTTCCTTCCTTCCCTTTTACCCTCCATTCCCTTCTCCCTCCCTCCCTCCTTCCCTTCTTTGTCTCTCTTTCTTTTTCTTTCCTCCATTCTTCTCTCCCTCCCACTCTCCTTCCTTTCTCAATTATGTTTGTCTGTTAATTTTATTTTATTTTTGAGACTGCTTCTTGCTATATATAGACTGATTTTGAAATGATCCTTCAGCACCTACCTGTGATGTATTACATAGATGTACCAGCATATCTGCCTCAATTATGGATTTGTTCCACAGATGCCATAGAAACAATGGCTGAAGGAGACTGTCCATGTCTCTGAGAAGCTAAGGAACTAAGGAAGAATTGCTAAGTGAGGAACTAACGAATACCACTACATTGGAAACTTTGCATTTTGATTACTTACATTTGCTCATTCCTAATGTGAAAAAGGCACCAACAATTTTTATCACAATATTACTGAAGTGTAATTGTGGTACAACAAACTACATACCATGATAAGTTTCATTGATTGGTACTTACTTACTTATTAGAATCACAGTGGTGCTGCATGCAAGTCATTTGCAAAAAATTGTTCTGCTTTTTCATCTTGTAAATCAGTTTGGCCACTTACTCCATACCACATAGATCATACTTTTGGGTGGTTTTGTTGATGGTTTAGCTGTTTGCGTTTGTTCCCTCTAGCTTACTGCTGAAATGTTGTATAGTATAAGATGGTTGTAATATGTTTTGCAGACAGAAATTCATTCAGCCATGAGATATAATGCTTTGAGCTGAGGGTTCAGTGGTAATGAACCACCACAGTGGAATGTCTAAGACTGGTCCAGGAAGTGTAAACTTAATATTTATAGATGAAACTAAACACAAAAAGCAAAGAAAACAAGAACAACAACAAAGAAAAAAAGACTTTTAGAAATGGATGAAGAAAGGTTGAACAAATCCAACAGTGGTACTCACTAGATACTGTTATAAATGAACTATAAGACTTGTGGGTGGGGATGGGAGGGGAAGACTAGGAGAGAGCAAGGCAAGGTTGACATTGTCCACAAAGAAAAGTACTTTTCATTGTTGATATAGCTTTTGGGGGGCGGGCAGTGAGTGTAGTTGTGGAGATGGGAGAGCAGGGATGGCAACAATGCTTGATGAGAAATGTACTCATTACCTTGGTCGTGTAACTGTAACCCCTCTCTATGGTATTTTCACAATAAAAATCTTATTTAAAAAAAGTACTTTTCACCTGACTTGTGTAACTGTAACCCTTCTGTACTTCACTTTTATAATAAAAATTTTAAATAAAAATAGAATAAAAACAAAAAAAGAAATACTAAATATTTAGATTTATGTGTTAATGAGATGAAAATTCACATAGAAAAACTGATGGCTGGCTTAGTTTTGCAAATGAAAACCAAGAAATTTAAATTATGTGACTCAACTTCAGCAAAGCTTTTTTTTTATTACTATCATCTAAAAGTAGTTGTACATAGGGATTTCAATTCAACTTGTCAATTTACAAGTACATTGCATCTTTTATTTATTTATTTATTTATATTGTGAAAATACCATACAGAGGAGTTACAATTACATGGGCAAGATAATGAGTACATTTCTTATCAAGCATTGTTGCCTCCTCCTTTGTTTCCCCTTCCTATCCCTTCCATATTCCCCCCCCAAAGTTGTAAAGTTCATTTTTCCACGTAACGACTTGTACATCTCATTGTTGCAATGGCTCCACCTGTATCCCTATTTAAATGATTTGTTTTTTCCCAATTTCTCTGAAGAGGAAAGAAGGATGGCCAATAGGTACATTGCATCTTGATCGATTTCACTCCTTCCATCACCCCTCCTTGGCTAGTGCTGATTGACTTGCATATTCCAAGAGGTAACCTCATGGGAAAATATAAACTTAATGGATGTTCTACAGGTTAAGAGGTTGCAGTAGAAATTTTAGAATACTTGTTAATGGCTAAATTGGAAAAGGTGATAGGAAGGAGCAAGTTTTCAATGCTGATGTGACTGGCTTATTTTATAAGGCCATCAGTAAATGACTCTATTATACAAAAGGCATTTGGCTGAAGAACATCCTGTGGTCAGAGATTCTCAGGAAGCTAAATGTATATTTTGCTAGGAACAATAAAAGGTTGATTATCTTCTAATTGAATATTTACAAGAACCTTATAGACAACAACTACTGTGAATAATGAGAATTGACTGTATATTTAAAGTACAGTGAGAATTAATCACCACAACTTGGTCACTTTCACTGTAACCTAAACTTTCTCTTTCTGTTCCTTTGCTGTTCCTCTCTTCCTCCACCTTATTCCTGAGACCATCTCTGAACTGTTTTCTAAATCTATACATATGCTAGTATTTTATATAACTGGATTATACACTCTTTCCAGTCTAGCTCTTTATTTAGCATAATTTCTTTTCTTTTTCTTTTTGGTTGTAGGTCTTGGGGCTTGAACTCAGGGCATAGGTGCTGTCCCTTAGCTATTTTTTGCTCAGGGGTAGTACTTTACCACTTTAGCCACAGCTCCACATCTGGCTTTTTTGATAGTTATTTGGAGATGAGAGTCTCAAGGACTTTTGTGCCAGGGTTGGCTTTGAATGGTAATTCTCAAGTCTCAGCATCCTGAGAAGTTCAGATTATAGGCATGAGCCACTGGTACCCAGCAATTTAACATAACAATTTTTTATTTTTCCATATTGTATATATAGATAGTTCATTGTTTTTATTGCTAGTGGGTGCTCCTTAGAATAGATAAAGCTATACTTTTACTCAGGGCCATTTATATTGATTTAAAGGATTTTGCTTTTGTTGTTGTTATCATATTGTAGGAACTTTAGAACCCTCTGGAGACTGCAACTCCAGGAGACTTGACTAGTGTTCGAATGATGCCAGTGGATAAACATTAGTTGTATGCATGAGTTTTGACTGGCAATGATCTTATCAAATGAGCTGGGAAGTCCCAGTTTTTACTTATCTCAATGATTCCTGATATCCTAGATCTGTCAGAGAAATGCCTACTCTGTTACTTCCCCCATTTCTGCTATCTCCCTCCTTTTGCTTGTTTTCCTGTAATTCCCTTAAGTTAGCCCCAGGCCTAGCTGAATTTATAAAGCAGATTGATCTTTAGTTTAACTCTGCTCTTGGATTACCCATTCCTCACCCCATGGTGATTTTGGATTATTATTTATTTAAAATTAAAGTTCTGAAATAGGAGATATCGCTGAGTGTGCCTTTCTTCATCCATAGCTCTGCAATCTGCTGACTGGGCAGGGCAATCATTAAAATGTGCATAGCCATTTGGGTATGAGCATTGTGGACTTATCCGTTTCCCTTAGTATCTAGAAGTAGAATGGCTGAGACAGCAGTAGTAATTGATAGTTTCAGTTTTAATCAACTGCCATGTTGTTTTCCACAGTAGGGGTATTGTAAGAGGTTCCAGCCGTTCTTGATTATTGGTAACACTTTGTGTTCTTCCTGCATATTATCTTTATGTTCTTACCTACATAAATCCCTACACAACAAAAATTATAACAAAGACCATGTATGTTAACTAACCAGATTTCAATATTGCATAAGAAGCATATTACATCAAAATGTTCTTAACAGAATGGGTCTTAAGCTGTTGTTGCTTTTTTTTAAACAAATACAAATCTGGCATTATTTCTTTACTGATACCAGGAAATTCCTGTTGATGAATCTGTGAATTCTGAAAGTAATGAATGTGAAACACAATATATAGAACTGAAAGAAAAAAATGATGAATGTACTTTGGAACTTCAGTAACTTGGCAAGATTTTGTTTCTAACTGAAAAACAAAAATCTTAGCGATCAATCAAGGGTCACACCTCTAGTTGCCTGTCATGGAAACTAATGCCTGAAGTGATTTTTTCCTCTGGTGATTGAAGTCATAGGCAGAGGATTGCCTAGAATCAGACAAGGGGTTCTGATGGCAAGGCAGTTTTTGAAGATAGCTGCTTTTTCACCAGTTATTGCTACTGAGTTCCATCTCTCTAGTTATCATGGTGCTGGCCTGTTTTGGTGTGACTGATTGTCCTTTGTTTCACTGTCTGTCTTCTCAATAATACAAGAAGGACACCACTGAGTATTTCTTTAATTGATATTTTGGTACTTTATTCACTTAAAAATGATTTTCATCATGCACTATCATGCAGTAGAAAGTTTGGAATCACCTCAGTAGTTAGAAACTTTTTGCACCAGTTTGCACATCTCCACATGCCTACCATCTGTGTTTCTAGTTATAAGAAGTGATCAGCAGGGGTGTGGTGGATGTGATTGGTTGGTAGCCACAGGAGAACTCTGGTTTGAATGACATCTCCCTCTGCCTGCACAGTTTGACAAGTTTCAATGTGCATGCGTACATAAGAAGTGATGAATGACTATTGCTATTACGGTGAGAGAAGGTATATATCGTTAACTAAGATGAAAGTCATTGGTATTCTCATATCTGCTGTTGCCTGTATAAGCATGGAGCATGCATTCGATGCTCTTTACAAGTCACCCCATGGTGATATTTTACTGCAGTTGTGGCTCCTTCTATACAGTTGTGTAAGGTCTTTCTTTTACTTTTACCAGGGCAAATACTGAATTGTATGATATATGTGTTTCTCATCTACACTCCAATATTATCTCTTCAGTGGAGCTTGGTTTATTCTTTCTGTATATTCAGAATCTAACATAATAATAGTTGGTATTATAGATACCTTTTACTTGTTAATCTTAAATAAAAATGTTTGAAAAATAGCAAGGATACTTTCCATAAACTTGGATTTACTCACATATTTTGTCTAAATACAGAATTGAAAAGTCACTACTAATATGTGTATTGACTAAATGGGAACTTGAATAGGTAAAAATATCAAGTGAGAGTCTTTTCTCCATAGCTGGGCTAGAAACCTATAAATCTTTTTTTAGATTCTGGAATAGATGATGAATAACTTTCAAATATTTTTGAAAATTGTCACTTGTGGATAGCAAAAATTCCTGTTATGAGTAGTACTTTAATATCAGCATATAAAATAAATTATACCAAAGATAGTACATTGAAGGTAATTTGAATAGATTGGCTTTAGCTTGCAGTAGACTGAGGAGATGAACATGGCTAATTGAGTAAGCTGTCCATTTCTTCCTCTAACTCCTTTTAGACTCCTGTAGAACTGGAACAAGAAAATGGAAAAGACCTAATTAAAAAAAATGATCCAATGTTCATGTGCTCAACTTCAACGTGAAATATTTCTCCCTTGATAGAACTTAATTATTTGCTTTGGGATTCCTATAGCCTTCCTTGGAAACCAGTCCTCCTGTCTGTTTGGAGCTATTTTTTCCTCAGTTTCCTCAACCTCTTGTGTCTTTCTAATGAAGAGAAATACTGAAAACATGCCATCAGGGGCAGCTTCCTCATATATGAGGACAAAGGGTCCATGAAAAACATTCCTCTACAGAACCAAGGGGTTCTGATGGCAAGGCAATACAGATGCAATACAGCCTGCGTTCCTAGTATGGTCATTTCTTGATAGTTTTACCTGTATAAATCAGGGATCTCCAGAGAAACAGAACTAATAGGATCTATCTATCTATCTATGGAAATTTTTATAGTTGTTCACACAATTATGGAAGTTGAGAAGTTCCAGGACTTGTAGTCAGTAAGCTGGAGTTTCTGAAAAGGCAACAAGGAATTATTAGTACTAGTGAAAGGTCGGAGAATCAATCAGTACTATAAATCCTGGTTTAAAAAGAAAAGATTACAGATTTATGACTCAAGAAGAGCTGAAATTCCAGTTTGAATTTGAGATAGGAAAAGACCTTTGTCTCATTTAAAAGTTATGCAAGAGTTCCTTTTTTTAGGAGTTGAATCCTTTTGGTTTTCTTCAAGTTTTCACCCATTGGATAAAGCCTATATTAATATGGAAGACAACCTACTTGCTTTATCTATTCATATGTGACTCTCATTCAGAAATGTCCTCAGACACATTCATAATAATGTCTAACTAAATAAATGGGTATCTGGTAGTGTACTCAAAATGATGTGTAAATTTAACCCTCATATTAGTGATATCTTTTTATTAAATTTCCTGTGAATAAATAAAAATCTGATTTTTTATAATTCTAAACTTAAGTGAATATATGTGAAGGTACAAAAAGGTTTCCTTTTGTATATTCTTCACTTGCCATAGAATGAAGGTGAAATATCTGCCTATTCTACCTGTCTAAGAACAATGCCAAAAAACTTGGACAATTTTTACCAAAACAGTTTCTCATCCAGCTCCTTAAATTCAGTTCTTCCATTTTCTTGAAGTTCTGTTGAGATTCAAGCCACAAGATTTTGGTTATCTTCTGTAAAGGTTGAACTATTTGCCTCCAAATTGTCTGTTGAATAAGGTATGTTCCTTAGAACTTTGTTTCTAACATACATAAATACAAATGGGATTTGTATATGGAAGCATATGATTTGTATATAACATAAACAATATTTGTAGTTCACCTAAAACAAAACATATTGAGGTTAAAAATACAACATTTAAATTTGTTATTTAAGTATTCTTTCTGTTTCTAGATAGACAATAAATCCATGGAATGTCATCGCTTTCTCTAAAGTACATGTTTTATCCTACATGTGTGTCTACATAAACATACTATATATATAAATATATATATATTTGTGACCTATATATTAAAGTGATATAAAGGCTGGGAAGGTGTCTCAGTGGTAGATTGCTTGCCTTGCATGCATGAGGCCCTGGGTTCGATTCCTCAGCACCACGTAAGCACAAAAAGCTGGAAGTGGCACTATGGTTCAAGTGGTAGAGTACTAGCCTTGAGCTGAAGAGCTGAGGGGCAGCGTCCATGCCCAGAGTTGAGGCCCCATGATTGACAAAAAAGTGATATAAATATAGACATAATGTAACTATGTAATTGTATCTACTAATAAAGTAACAATGACAACTATAGCAAAGATGCATGACTTGGACACTGTTATTTTATGAGGACCTATCTCAGTTTTGAAGTTCTGAAGACCTGCTTTACTGACTAGGATGTATTAGCATGTATGTGGCTTCCCAGTGACCCCAATTGAAATATCATTTGTCTAGGCACAATATGGGAAATGAATTGTGGCTTTCCTTCATGGGATTAGTAACTACATTGTTGATGCAGACTTTACTTGGTAGCTCATCTTCAAGAAAGCCATTAATTGAAAACTAACATTTGCATCCAGAATGACTCCTCATCAAGATTCCTAAACTTTTTTTTGAAAGCAATGACTTTTATTTTCATATCAGTCAATATGATCAAGTTTCACAATAGCCTCAGCTATATATTGAAACCCTGTCTTCAAAAATAAAACAAAGGGATACAAAGAAAAAGAAAAAAGCAATCTAATAATTAACAATTATCCTATGGTGAATCTAAGAATAAGATTCCTAAACTTGTAGAGCTTTAGCTAGGAAGTTTGATGAAATCCTGTGTGAAACATCTCAGAGGTCTGCATTTTGTTAGATACTCTGGACATGCCTCTTACCAGTCACATGCCTCTGTTAATAAGCAGATTTGATAGAGGTTTTTGTTAGTTTATTTTACTTTTTGCCCCGAGCTTACTGGAAACAGAATTTTGTCTGTTAAACGGGAAGAACTGAGATGCAAGTGGTAGTATAGCTAAATAGATGCTGAATTATAATGATTGGACTAATGTTCAATTTTCTAATATTTCCCTGGTTCTTAAGAATCTTTAATAAAGTTGCAAGCATAGTGCATGACTTGGACACCTTTCTGCTGTATGGAGATATGTATCCATTTTCTGTGGCAATGGAGAATATCTCCTTGATTGCCTGAGCTGCAACATGGTAGAATGGAATTCCTAGTGCATAGTAGCCCTCCTGTCTGAGAAACCAGGTGCCAACTCAGGCTACAGTATTCTGAATTCACATCCCACACCTTTATGTTTGTGGCACCTGCAAGAACATTTCAAATGATGATCTAAATAAAACAGGAGTGACTGACATTGAAAAGGCTTGAAATTACTCCCCACAGATTAGGATGGAGATGGATATCTAAGCCAACTCTCCCCCTTTCAGACAAAATGACCTTTATAGGAAGTGTAGATGTTTCAAACTATCTTTCCATGTTTCTTTTATACTTTACACCTTTGGTTTAAAAGGTAATTAAGATTCCTCTTTGTTTGTAAATCACATGTCATCTGAATTTGTGCAGTTTGTTGAAAATTTACTTATGATACATAAAACATAACAGCTTTGCATATAAATGGAATAACATGCTGTCTCAATACACACAGGCATTGTGTTCTATGTAAATTAAGCGAAACATGGACTATCTCCTCAAATATTTGCCAATTCTTTGTGTTATAATACTTCAATATGCTTTGCTCAGCTTTATGAGATGTACAGCAAGTTATTTCTGTCAGTAGTCACACTATGGTGCAAAAACCCATGGTACTTATTACTTTTGTGTACCTTTAACTTAATACCCACTGATCATCTTTCCCTACCCTTTCTTACCACCCTTAGCCTTCTGATAACATCATTCTACTCTCAACTTTCTTTTATTGTAGAGGTGATGTACAGAGGGTTTACAGTTTCATAAGTTGGGTTTTTTTTTTTTTTTGGTCTGGTCATGGGGCCTGAACTCTGGGCCTGGACGCTGTCCCTCAGCTCTTCAGCTCAAAGCTAGCACTCTACCACTTGAGCTACAGCGCTTTTTTCTTATGTGGTACTGAGGAATCGAACCCATGGCCTCTTGCATGCAAGGCAAGCGCTCTACCACTGAGCCACCTTCCCAGCCCTGGGTATTTTTTTTAACAGTGTCACCTCTTCCCTCATTTTCTCCCAGTTTTTTCCTTCCAACACCTCTCCCCCACTAGTTGCATAGTTCATTTTCACCATAGTCTACTCTCAACTTCTATGAGATCAAACCTTTTTAGATTCCATGTAAATAGCTACGCAGAAGGTTAAAATATGAGGACTGGAGTTCAAAGCTGTCCTTGGATGTGTGTGTGTGTGTGTGTGTGTGTGTGTGTGTGTGTACTGAGTCTTAAGCTCAGGGCCGACTGTACCCAAGCTTTTCAGCTCAAGGCTAACACCCTACCTCTTGAGTCACAGCTCCATTTCTGTTTTTTTTTTTTTTTTTGGTGATTGGAGAGAAGAGTTTCATAGACTCTCTCTCTCTCTCTCTCTCTCTCTCTCTCTCTCTCTCACACACACACACACACACTCACACACATACACATGCATATTAGAGTTGTATAGATTCAGCTCTCCAACTGTCCAATAAACACCCCATGAATGCCATCAGAAAGTCATAGGTCCTCTCCTGTGTGTTAATCAGCTTTCCCTACTGTAATAAATACCCAAGACAAATGACCTTTCTCTTTATAAAGAGAAAGGGTTGATTTTGGCTCTCAGTTTTGGTGTTTCAGTATGTTAAGTTTTCTAGTGGAGAGAAGCATATCCTGTTATGGCAGAAGCATATGGTGGAGAAAACTATTCATCTTAAAGTTGCAATGAAAGGGGAAGGGGAAGAGACCAGGGACCCACTACTCCTAACAGTGCTACAGGCCTGGGCATGGAGCCTTTAACATATGAACCTCCAGTGTTTCCTTTCCTTTATTATTTGTTCCTCTTACCAGTCAATCTTATTTTTTGCTTGTTTATTGGTTTGCTATTTACTGTCCATCTTGTTCCTGTAAATGTTGCATTGCTTATAACAAAGTTAGGAATAAAAGAGAAGGGGCAAAGGAGAAGAAACAAAAGGGTGAATAACAAGGAAAACTGAGACAAGCAGTAAAATTTTAAAACACCTGTAATGAAGGATGAGTTAGACTTGAACAACATATTATACCCCAAGGCCAATAAGATGGTAAGAGATAGTAATTTGAGATAGTTCATGGCTTTCTTTATTCACATAAGAGTGGGGCCATACTCATGCAGACTTAATAGCAACTAGATGCTCACAAATTTATTCTGATAGTTATGTCAGGGTCACCCTGACATTAATTCCAAGAAATTCATTTGGTAATAGCATATGCAGAAGCCCAGAGAGAAGAACAGGAAGAAAGCCTCCAAGTAGTTTAGCTTTCTGGAGAGTCCTTGTGGTACTTGCATTTATCAATAAAGAATAGCCAGCAATGCTCTTTCTTCAGGAAAGCAGCAGACGTCATATGAAGAAAGTTTGAGTGGTAAAAAGTCTTTGCAGGCTCTCTTAAATTCAATGACTTCTGGGTACAAATAGACTTTGAGTCCTATGAAAAGAAAAGTTACTTTGTTCTCTGGAGTCTTTTGGTATCTTTGAAGTGATTTTGTTTCTCTTTTTCTCTAAGCTCTAGTTAAATCAGCTTTCCAGAAATTTAGAGCCAAAGTAAAGCTGTTGCTCAAATTAAGTTAAAGTCAAAATTTTGTAGAAAAAGAACAGTAAGTTTTTCACATATGTACTTGCCTGATGGCTTTAGTGGACAAACATTTCAAATGTGTTGTATTATAATACAACTAATGTTACTAATTTAAGATTCATCAATAATACAAAATGAGAAATCTAAGTAGGGCATACATGTGTTTGAGTAAGCGGCATCTTATGAATTCACTGCTGTGTTTGTACATTGTGGGGTGGAAATGTATGTAAAACTCATGTAGGTTAAAGCATAATTTTGACAGAGGAACTTACCCAAAACAGTGTAACTTATATATTAATATAAATATTTTCAAATATAGTAGAATTTGGCTTTGACTTTTAGATAGAATTGTACCAAATAGTATGAAGTTCAATCAAGTCTTCAGAAGTATTTTGTTGTTAAAGTATATTTTCGCATCAAGGTCTATGTTTATAATCCTAATGCTTTGAAGGCTGAGGCAGGAAGATCATAGCTTTGAGGCCAGCATGACCTACACAATGATCTCTGGACCAACCTGTGCTACATACAGACATGTGATCTCAAAAAAGTTGAAAAATATACCACTTCTTGTAGGTATTATAATTAGAATATGTGGACAGTCAGGATGAATGTGTTCATACTAACAATGATAGAAAAGTTTTCCTTTATCTATTAAAATTTTAGTACCATTAATGAATTGCACAAAGAATTTCACTGTGATGTTTACAGCATACATGTAATGAACTTGGATCAAATTTATCTCATCTATAGTACTGTTTTCTTCCCTACAAATCAGTGGATTTCCTTGTGCTATTTTCACACACACACACACACACACACACACAAAATGTACTTCTGTAATATCCACCTGTTATCACCCTCTTCTGCCCCCTTCCTGTCACTCACTAATTACTCCCCTAACAGTCTCCCTTTTACAATCATGATACATCATTGTTTTTAGGTCTAGATTCTGCAAATGAGTAATAAAACATATTTGTTTTTCTGGGCCTGATTTGTTTTGATTAATTTGATGATCTCCAGCTCCATTTACTGACCTGTATATGATAGGACATATACTGTCCTATCCACTATATGTATGTTATGTACATACATATATTATATCAAACATACAATCTATGCATATAATGTATACAAACATACATATATAATAAATTTTACATATAATAGTTATCCAATACTTCAGTTACTGGAAATAGAAGGTATATCCATATCTTATCTATTGTAAATAATGCAACTATAAGCCTCAGTATGTAGGCATCTCTCTCTTAAAGAAGCATAAATATCTCTGAATAGTCAAAGTAACCCTGATCCCAAAGAGCAATGTTGTAGGTAACCTTCATACTTTTTGAAAGGGCATTATTATCCTTTTAATCTCCCATATTTTATTTTCTGTTAATTTCAGTCAGCTCCTAAAGTCTGATTTTGATTTCTCTTTTTAAGAGATTCTGAACAGGGGCTGGGAAGGTGGCTCAGTGGTAGAGAACTTGCCTTGCATGCATGAGGCCCTGGGTTCGATTCCTCAGCACCACATAAGCAAAAAGAAAAAAGCCAGAAGTAGCACTAGCCTTGAGCTGAAAAGCTGAGCGATAGCGCCCAGGCCCAGAGTTCAGGCCTCATGACCGGACCACTCCACCCCCCCAAAAAAAAGATTCTGAACAGACAGGTTAAGAGGCTGACTTCCAATGATTAATATTGTAAACTTGATTCTTATAAAATATATCTGTGTCTGTGGTTTTTCTACTGTATGACAAGGAATATAATACTCCCTCTCCTGCAGTACCTAGTACAGTGCTGATGAGGCCATGGTAGTTTGTAGATGAGGCACATGTCTGGAACAGTAGCACACCTGCACGTGTTGGATATTTACATGCAAGCTGAATTCATGTGATGGCTTAGAAAATTCCTTGGACACAGACAAGGAGGAAATACTGATTATCCCATGATGCATACTTTCTTGATGAGGTGATCGCTGTATGTATCCTGCACCATAGAAAATATAGATGGCATCAGCATGATTCATGTTGTAAGGATGCAAATAACTAGAATTTACTTCTTACACCAAGAAGTTTTGATTCTAAGATAAGTTTAATTGTAAACATTGTCAGTATTTAACCTATCCTATTTGCACATTTTATGTGACATCTGCACAAAGAAGAATAAAATATTCCCTTTATGTACCACAGGCTAATGGTAAAATATTGACCCTGTTTTTCAATAACTTTAATTTTTCCTCTGTTCTCTTTTCCTTCTCCTGAAATAGAAACAGTGTATTGTACCCTATGCATCCTTGTGTTCTAATTTTACTACCTGGTACTTATATGAGGATTTGGCTTCTGTAATGTGACAGTCACTGTAGCTTTTATAAAACATTTAAATAGTTGCAATTCCAAAAGTTATATACACTTGTTTTCCTTGTGTTCTACTGTAGGTATCATTTTACAGGCAGGAAGAGAAAGATATCACTGGTATTCTGTTTGGTCTAATTGCATAGCACAGTCTCAATGGAACAAAGAGCAATAAAGGAAAATTACACCATCTACACCTCAAAATTTTATAGGCTGTAGTTCAAATCAGCTTAGGTAGACAATTTGCAATGAGGTTGCTTTGAAGCCACATTTGTGTGAGTTTGATTATTTATTTTTGTAGGCATTAAGAAACCTGTTCTTAGTAAATACTATTAAACATATTGACTCAAACTACAGATCAATGAAAATCTTAAACATTCTATAAATCACTTCGTTCAGAGATAGAGTGCCTATAATAGATGGGTTATTTTCCTTCAATAACTCTTCTTTTATTATTTCATTGCAATTGGAAAGATAATAATTTTTGCCATTCACTTAGGATTTCTCTAAGTTATGTCCATTGGCACATACATAAGATGTGCAATTTGTTTTTGCAATTTCTTACAGGGAACAGACACGCTGGACAGATTTTGCTTCTTAATTACATAGGAAACAGTTATTCTAAGCTTTTCTTTAGTTTTATAGCTCCAGATAATTTTTCATTTGTGTTAGTTTTGTCGAAGAATAAAACACCTCCCAAAATATATAATTAAAAATGTTTTACAATCAATTATAAAAATGTGTAGCTAAATGCAACCTCCAAGAGCTTTCTAATAGGTCCGACTCTAAGCATCTGACCTTTATTTGCACATCATGTAAACTTTCAAAGCAGTTTATGTGACACTGAGAAACACATAGCTAAGTCCTCATTAAAATCAGCAGCAAGAAAGTTTAATGAGTTTGTTAGAGGAATATTTGTCACTGCGTCTTTTTTTCCTCTTTTTTTCTCTTTATTATCATCTTTAATTGTGCAAAGGAGTTGCCATTTAATAAAGCAGTTAATGAATACAATATATCTTGTTCAATGTCACTCTTTTCAACATTCTCATCCATCCCTTCCCTGCCCATCTCTCCCCCTTCCCTTCTTAATTTTGTTAGGATATACATTGGATTAAACCCAGAAATGGGACTAGCACAGAAACTAGAAGAAGCAAACATTTCACACAAAATGAATCATTTGATACATTTAGCAACAAAAGAAGTATTAAATTTCACTTTTGTATTGTTTTCTTTTAATTGTGTTAAAATCTTGGTTCATATACACTCATGTGCCACTCAGCATATTTACTTATAAATTTTAAGCTAGTCTAGCTTCCATATTTAAGGGAAAGCATGACTCCCTTGGTTCTCTGGGCCTGACTTGTTTTACTTAACATATTTTGTCTAGGTCTTTTCATGTCTTTACAAAATCATTCTTTCTATTTTTTTAATTTTATTTATTTATTTTTTTTGTCGGTCATGGGGCTTGAACTCTGGGCCTGGGCGCTGTCCTTCAGCTCTTCAGCTCAAGGCTAGCGCTCTACCACTTGAGCCACAGTGCCATTTCCGGTTTTCTGGTGGTTTATTGGAGATAGGAGTCTCAGGGTCTCTCCTGCCCGGGCTGGCTTTGAACCTCGATCCTCAGATCTCAGCCTCCTGAGTAGCTAGGATTACAGGCGTGAGCCACCAGCGCCCGGCTCAAAATCATTCTTTCTAATGGATGGTTTCATATCATGGTCATGGTGAATAGTGTGTGAATAGTTGTGTTGCTGGCTTCAGTGTATCTTGGTTTGTAATCTTTTTATTTCAGAGGAGAAACACAAAACACTGTGAAAATACTGCCTACAACTAGTAGTATACTGGTATTAGATAGTATTAGATAGGAGTCTGTTTTGTACAGAAGATGTAAGGTTTTGGGTTCAGAAAGCCATTTTCACACGCATACACACACACACACACACACACACACACACAGAGATACCACCCTAGAAATAGTTTCTATTGTTTTTACCATATCTCCATTCTTGATTTTATTTAATTCTTATTTCCCTTGTTCTTATTTTGACCTCATCTGAGCAAAGGCTGGAGTCCTTTTCCAGGTACACTATTATTATTATTATTGTGAAAATACCATACAGAGGGGTTACAATTACATGGACAAGGTAATGAGTTACATTTCTTATCAAGCATTGTTGCCTCCTCCTTTGTTTTCTCTTCCCATCCCTTCCCATACCCCCCCCCCACTCCCCACTTCTCACCGCCCCCACCCTCGGCCAAAGTTGTAAAGTTCATTATTCGACATAACGTCTTGTACATCTCATTGTTGCAATGTGTCCACCTGTATCCCTATTTAAACAATTTTTTTCCTTTCCCCTCCACAAATTATACAAATATCAAATACAGTGAAAGACTTGGAAAAATTATATTAAGTGAAGTAAGCAAGGCCCAAAGAAACATAGGTCCCATGATTTCCCTTATGTGCATAACGTTTTGATTCTGTGATTTGATTTCTATTTTATGTGCATTAGCTACATTTCTATATGATAGAATAAGAGCTAATATTAGGTTCAATTTTTATTTCACTTTTAAGTTAGATGATTTTTCTAGAGCATATAGCATTGATAATACAATTTGCATGAAATAAAAGGATGGATGGTTTTGTTAATTGATTCATCCATTTCCACTGATTTCTTATTATTCACCCAACATTATACTAGGTATTAGAGATATAAAGAAGATTGTTTAATTTTGCTTCATTTCATTTCAGTTCAATTTAGTTCTGAAACTCTCAGTAAAGTAGAAGGAAGCAGAGACACAAAAGAGGATAAGTTCAATAAAATATTATTATAAGTGCTGCTCATATAGTTATACAAACAAGACTGATCAATTTTTTTGGTAATCCTGCCATTAGGAAGCTAATGTTGAGGCTTAATCTTGAGAGATGAATGGGCTTTGCCAAGTTCTGGTTAGGTTATGCCAGGAAGAGTGAGATGTGTGAGCAGTAAACATAGGTATTCATACAAGTGGTGTATATAGAAAGATTTACACTTAAAGAGTTTGAACTTGGACATATAAAATGCCGGTTACTTCTTTGTGATGAGTGCATCGGAGACTTGTTTAATATAGTTCATCAGAGTGTAGAAGAATATAGGGCAACTTAAATTTATTTCATATCAGATGAAAATATTCATCATTTTAGTATGCTTCACTATATATGCATATAATTTATAATGACTAAACCATAGTTATAAGTTATAGGTAAATAAGAATCATGGGTAGGGAGGCATATGCTTAAAAGATCCTTAAAAATGGGATGCACAGCCACAGTAGTGGTGTGAATAAGAAAGAGTAGTTGTGAAGGCTCCAGTTTATAGCAAAAATCTCTGAGACTACCCATAAAATACTTGATACAGAGCATGGGATTTAGTAGGCACTGAGGAAATATGTCTCAAGAGATACAGAAATTGCATTCATATGATGAACACTGACTGCTTTTTTATATGGAAGGCTTTGTTGTTGGGTTCTCCTTTTTTCTTATTTGTTCGGGAATAAACATCTCATGGCTTTTTCACAAATACAAGTGAAAAGGGAAACTTGTTCTGTTCTCTTAAAATAAACACTATTCTTTCCATTTTTATTGCTATTATAAAGGTGATGTACAGAGGAGTTACAGTTACATAAGTCCAGTAATGAGTATATTTCTTTTTGGTCAATGCCCCCCTCTTGCAGGTTTTCCCTCTCATCCCCACCCACAAGTTCTGTATTTGATTTTTTCAACATAATTTTTTCCAGAGCTATGGAAAAGGTAAACAGTTTTAAACAGAAGGATGACCTCACCCCATTTGTTAGGAAATGGAAAGACTTGGAAAAATTATATTAAATGAAGTAAGCCAGGCCCAAAGAAACACAGGTCCCATGCTTTCCCTTATTTGCAATAACTAGTATATTTCTAGAATAAGCAGAAAAGTTCAAGAGCTATGTACATATGATCATATAAGATGATGTTAAGTGAAATGAACCCCAAGATAGGGACACAAGTGTTTTTTCTTACTTGCTATTGTTTTTAAATGTATTTGTAATACATTATGTGATTTTTTTGTTTCTTTGGTATGTTCTTCCCTCATGGTATAACCCCTGTTTTCACAGGGGATTCTGGTGCCCTGCATCTTGTATATACATTTTTCTAATTTGGAGAGGGGAAGGGAAATAACAAAATGCTGAAATAAGGTTACAGGTTGACCCATTGTAACAATGAGATGTACAAGACACTATGTTGAAAATGAACTTTACACCTTTGGGGAAGGGGAGAAAGAGTAGGGGAAAAACAAAGGAAGTGGTAACAATGCTTGATAGGAAATGTACTCATTACCTTACTCATGTAATTGTAACCCCTCTGTACAGTATTTTTACAATAGAAAACATATAAAAATTAAAGAAAACAGTGGCTTTACTCTTGATTTGTGGCTTTTAAAAATCTACATGGATAATGTTTTGCATAATAAAACAGGGAGCCAAACTCATTGCAGTAGAGAATAGAAAGACTGTAAGAGACTAGGTACAAACTTGTGATTTTGTAGTGTGAATGTCTAGAAATCCGACTTGCAACATGACTGTAGTAAATAATATTGCTCTGTGAGTTGAAAACTTCTAAGAAAGAAGTTCTTATTCAACACACATAGAAGGTAACTATAGAAAACTAACTTCCTTGAATGCAATAATTATTTCATTATATATAGTGTATATATAATATATCTACTAAAATTATATACTAATATACTATAATAAGATAGTATAACATATGTATATAATATATAAATATAATATATAGTACTATATAGAAACTTCATGATATAGAGTATATATAATAATCTTATTTGTATAAGATGCTAGGTATACAGTAGAAAAAGATAAATGACATATTTTGTAAAGACAGGAATGAAAAAAAAGCCCAAGTAGGAATATTAAAATATGACAAAATAAATTTCTCAAAGAATATTAGAAAAGGATGGACATTGTAAAATTATGAAAGAATGAGTTCATCAAGGACAATAGGAAAGTTTCAGAATACACAAAAACTGGTAGAACAAAAGGAAGAACTAGACAAACAAGTCATTACATTTTTGATATGAAAAGTAGTTTTTTTTGACAAGGGTTCAAACTCAAGGCCTCTACTCTACCACTTGCTGGGCCAGTACTGTACCGCTTGGGCCATGTCCCCAGGAATTTTTGCTTTTAGTATGTTTTTCAGATAGAGTATCCCACTATCTTTTTCCCAAGTAGCTGGAATTACAGCCATATGACAAAACACCTGGTCCTAGGAAATGTTTTCACTACTTACCTTTATTTTAACTATTTATCCTACAGATTCAATGACACTGCTTCTGAGTTTCTAGACTTTCATCAAAAACCATACTTTAAGGACTGCTGGTATAATCTATTAGAATTTACGTATGTTATATTATTTCTTTTCTTCATCCTTTATACTTTGAAATTTTTGCTTTAACTTCCATATTTCTCAGTGGGTTACTCTATTTCAGCAGACACAAAAAACAATTTATTAAAAAGCAGGATAGATTTCTCTGTTCTACATAAAATTTGCAAATTAAGAAGATAAGCAGCAAAGTCTGGTGGTACATAGCTGTAATTATATCATTCAGGAGGTTGGGGCAGAAAGATTATGAGAATAAATGAGTGAGAAAGGAAGGAGAGAGAAGGTGGAGAGAGAGAGAAAGGGAGAGAAAGAAGGAGGGAGGGAGAGAGAGAGAGAGAGAGAGAGAGAGAGATCTTCTATGTATTCTTGACATTTTCTTTTCTTTGTTTATGCCAGTCCTGGGGCTTGAACTCTGGGCCTGGGCTCTGTCCCTGAACTTCTTTTTGCTCAAGGATAGCACTCTACCACTGTGAGCCACAGCACCCCTTCTGGCTTTTTCGGCTTAGTTTACTGTACATAAGAGTTTCACGGACTTTCCTTCCTGGGCTGGCTTTAAACCAGATCCCCAGATCTCAGCGTCCTGAGTAGCTAGAATTACAGATGTGAGTCACCAACACCTGCCTTGACAAACATGTTAAAAAGTGAGTTATTACATAATTCTTTTGCACAAGAACCCATTTGTTATAGACACATTGTGTACGAGCCCTACAGTGTTAAAATCATGAGGTCACATATCACCATTGAATTCTCCCTCTTTCCAGAACCATTTAAGTAGTCTCTCGGTTTAGCTTTTGATTTTGTTGAATGGTTTCACTGCAATGTGAGGTATCACACGATGATTGAACGCAATTATGTGAGTGACTATGCCTACAAGCCACATAAAGGTTCAAGATGACCGGCTTATCTCAGGTCACTGCCCAATCATTCCAGGTGGATACTTGCCAGTGGAAGCCATGATGACTGGAAAACATATCCACTTCTGCAGATAGAGGACGCACAGCTCTTTCCACTCTCCTTTCTTACATGATGCTCGGTGGTTATATGCTATGGAATAGGTAAAATTCTGTCCAAATGTTTCAAAAAGCTTTACTTTGATTCTAATCCTTTTGTATCTAACGATCCTGTCAACGTTGAGAGCTACTTCATTCCCTTTCTGTTATCTTTTATTATCTGTGTTTTATCATTTGGAAAGAAAAAGTTACAAAATATGTCTGTGCGTCTCACCTTTAGAGAGAACAGAGAACTTCCTGCTTCTATCTAATTGCACCTTTCAACAAGATTATGTAAAATTGAAATGCTTATTATTTTTTCAGAGTACTAGAAATGTGGACTTTAGTTGGTGCTTCCTGCAAACAAAATAAAACAACAAAAACCCAAATTAAAAAAACCCAAACAACATAAAAGTAAAACAGAAGCCCTTGGTAGTATGTGATTTCTAAAGTCTATGTTATAATTTCACAGTTATGAACTACATCTTTGGATATGAAAAAATTCAACATCTAGTAATAGATGCTAGCTGAAAAGTAAGGTATTAATCTAAGAGTCATTACTTTTTAACCTCCAAAAATAAAAGCTATTATAAACTGCTTAAATATTTATTTGGCATTCTTTTCATGTACTTGAGATAGATGGCTTACAGAGTACTATATCACAATAATAGTAGCAAGTTGACAAATGCACCAATTAAAATTAAAGCAATATTTTTAAAAATTGAAGGCATATGCATTTGTTTTTTAAAGACATCTGAGCTTCAAATAATCTTAGAAGATCTGATTAAAGATCTAAGAGACGCCATTTAGTCTTATTAGGATATAATTCCATGTATTGTTTCAAATCCTTTGTAAAGTACTCTATATTATGTGGGATCTGGTTCAATTAAAGATGGAAATTTTTTAATATATATTTTTATTGTAAAAATACTGTACCGAGTAATTACAGTTGCATAGGTAATGAGTACATTCCCTATGGAGCATTGTTACCCCCTCCTTTGTTTTTCCCCTACCATCCCTTCCCTCCCCACCTCCCCAACTCTTTCTCCTCCTCACCCAAGTTGTAAAGTTCATTTTCAATATAGTGTCTTGTACATCTCATTGTTACACTGGGTCAACCTGTATCCTTGTTTCAGCATTTTGTTATTTCCCTTCCCCTCCCCAAACTAGAAAAGTGTATATACAAGATGCAGTGCACCGGAATCAAATACAGTGACAGCAAGGGTTATACCGTGGAGGAAGAACATACCAAAGGAAAAAAAAAAGATCACATAGTATATTAAAAACAACAGCAAGAAAGATAAACCGTTTGTGTCCCCTAAAAGATGTAAATTTTCAATAAGGAAATTATTTTGTGATTTAGCATAAATTTGTTGGCAAATGCATTTCATTTATATTTGAGAAAATTTGACTTAGTTTAACACACAAATGAAATCTAATTGTAAATATTGGAGAAATTAATCATCTTTATGTCCAAACAGGCAATAAATTACCCCAAACTTGAAACTTTTCAGTCAATCAACATTTAGTAGCTCATAGTTTCTGTGTGGTACTATTCTGATTTCAGTGAAGGTAATTTCTACCAGCTCAGATTTCTAAGTAGGCTTCAGACTAAGTGTTGGTCAGAGAACAGAGCCATCCTCATCTGAAGGATCTAATTTAAGCTTATATTGTGGATTCTGTTCCTCATAAGACTATTAGCTCTTTGCTAATTGTAAGTTGAGGGCTGGGAAGGTGGCTCAGTGGTAGAGTGCTTGCCTTGCATGCTTGAAGCCCTGGGTTTGATTCCTCAGCACCACATAAGCAAAAAGAAAAAAGCCGGAAGTAGCACTGTGGCTCAAGTGGTAGAGTGCTAGCCTTGAGCTGAAGAGCTGAGGGACAGCACCCAGGCCCAGAGTTCAGGCCCCATGACTGGACCCCCCCCAAAAAAAAGAAAGAAATTGTGAATTGATGGCAGCTTCCAATGCTAGGCTTTCTTGTTTATTTGTGCTGATGGAAGTCCATGTTGCAACACATTTACAGGAATTTTAGAGGACATCGTCCTTGTGAAAGCATTCTTAGTGGTGATGTTTGATCAATTTTGCTGTATTCTGCACAAGGGATCACTATGTCTAGTCTACATTCAGAGGGAGGGGATTATGTAAGTGTGGATCCCTCCAGGTGAGGGTCTTTAGGAGTCATATTTAGAACTCTGTTCACACTTATTTGAGTATATCAGACTCATGGGAAGAAGAACTTAAAATAAACCTATCCCTGATTTAAAAAAATCAGTAAATGATAATTGAAGCAATAGTAATAAAGTGATAATGTTGTTATTTCAAAGTAAGTAGTTTTTGTCTGAATCTTTTATCTGAGTCTACTTTATTTGTTTTAAAGTCATGAATTCTTTTTTCCCCCACAATTGTGAATTTAATTTTATGCAAATATTCTTCATTAAATAAAACATTGCAAATCTGAAGGGGCTAGGTTGATGTCAGTCATTGTTTTGTACATGCTTTGATACCTGACACACTGTTTATACTGGCTGCAGTGTATCATCTATTTTTTTATTGTGAAAATACTGTACAGAGGAGTTACAATTACATGGGCAAGATAATGAGTACATTTCTTATCAAACATTGTAGCCTCCTCCTTTATTTCCCCTTCCTATCCCTTCTTATCCTAGCCCTGCTCCCCACCCAAAAGTTGTAAAGTTCTTTTTTCGACATAAGGTCTTGTACATCTCATTGTTGCACTGGGTCCACTTGTATCCCTATTTAAATGATTTGTTTTTCCCCTTTCCCTCCACAAATTATACCGACATCAAATACAGTGAAACCAGGGGTTATACTGTGGGGGAGGGGCAAACAAAGCAACAAAGAAATAATCTTATAAATGCGTTAGAAACAATTGTATGAAAGAAAAAAAACATTTCAATACATATCTTAGGGTTCATTTCCCTAATATCACCTTATCTGACCTTTTCTGCTTTAAAGTCATGAATTCTTGAAGAGACAAACGTATAATGTGCCAGTTTCTATAAAGGCACTGCTTGATCTTTTTTAAACCTGCATTTTTTATATGTAATGAGTTAAAAAGAGTAATAAAGCACTTATTTATAGGTCTGGGAAATATAGACATGTTCTATTTCAACGTAAGTACAACTTTAAGAACGAAATGACAAACCTTCCTTGGTGCTTATAACAGCCATCTTTTGGCTTTCAAAAATGCAGAACAGCATATTAAGTAGACAATGATTTAGGGTCAAGAAAGATATATCTTTAAGTTATGATTTATATAAATTTGTGTAAATTGATAGTTAGAAAATCATTAGCTTTGCCTTCATTTGTCCACATTAATAACTTTAAACTTCCAGATGGACATATAGAATTTGAATTAAAATTAAGAGTTCATGTATTTTACTTAAAAGGCAATTTCTCCTTAGCAATCAATAATGTTTTCTCTTTTGGTGTGATAACACTGTGTGTTTTGTCTTTAGTGTTACTTCGCCCCATCACTGGCAAAAATCTATAGCTGAGACAATTTATAAATTATAAGATAATTTATACCTAATTTTTATTAGATTTAATGTCTGCCTTATGTTTCAGTTACATGACTTCAGAACAAAGGTTTTTGTTTTGTGACTTGAATGTGCCTTAATCTACCTGAAATATTTGTAACAAGCATAGATTTATATCTTATGTATGAGAATTTAGGAAGAGCAATGACTTGTTTTATCATTCATCATTTCTTGTGTCTCATTAGCACAATTAACTGCTGTTCCATCTCAAATGATGAGAACAATTTCAAACTACTCAACAGACTGAACAAATTTTATAAGTTTTGTTTGATGTAGATTCAAAGATTGAGAATTTTGCATGTATATATCAAATTTTAGATAATACCTTCAAAAGTGTATTTTAGCCAAAATCTAAAAATATATGATTTCTTTTGGATCAGAACAGATTGCAGGTAAAATAATGTTGATAATTAAATTCACTTCTGTGTCTGTGAGCTGCTCATTACATGTTGTTAATTATGCTCATTTTATTTTTATTTGTTTAATAATGTCTTTCTTATGCTATTTCTCCACACACTCAAAATTTGTTTTTTTAGTTTTTCAAGTTTTTTGAGTTTTTGAGGTTTTCAAGTGTTTTTCTTTTTTGAAGAGGAAAATGAACGATCAGATTCCTATGATTTTGTTCAAATGCTTCCAGAAGTATAGTTAGGAATTGATACTCTGTAGAATATAATTAAGAAGCATGAATTTATGATAATCTCCTCCATTTTCCTCTTCTAAATTTAACTTGTTTTTTTATTTCTATAAAGCATTTTGAATCCATTTTACTAAGATCTAGAGGTTTGAGTTTTAGTACTCTTTTAACAGGATATGCAAAATTCTTGTTTGATGAGCAAAATTGGTGGTCGATTGATGACGCTAAGGTTGGAGAATTATTTTTTTAATAGTAAATGCTATAAATGAACAGGAAATGAAATGGTTAGAATGAAGTTCTGAATACTTGAAATCACAATTTCAGAAATAGTGTAGCTTTGTTGATGATAATGGCCACTTTCTCAAAGGAAACAGGTACCTGAAGTAAAATTATCTAGACATGGAAAAGTCAGGTCTAAATCGGTATTGATATTGAAGATGAATGAAGGAAAAGAAGAATCTAGTAAAGTAGATGTTAAAGACATTATTTAAAAAATGATAAGTAAAAAAGAGGTAAACCATGGGACCTATGTTTCTTTGGGCCTGGCTTACTTCACTTAATATAATTTTTTCCAAGTTTTTCCATTTCCTAACAAATGGGGCAATGTCATTCTT
>NW_012267224.1:29250117-29252412 GCF_000151885.1 Dipodomys ordii
ATGGTACAGGTAGTTGTGGAGATAAGAAATGTACGCATTATCCTGCCCATGTAATTGTAACCCCTCTGTACAGTATCTTCACAAATAAAATAAAATAAAAATAATAAAAAAAAGAGGTAAGTGACATGATCACAGACAGATGGCCAGTGTATATATCGAACACATTGTCTTCTTGCGATCTCTCTGATCACAAAGACATTATTCATTCTTTTGATTCTTATATTTTTATTTTTTCTCATGTGATACATTACCAAATATTTTTCATTGTTGCTTTTCTTTAAAAATATTTTTATTATCTTTAAGTAGTTATACAAAGGGGTTGACATTCAACAAGGCAGTTTATGAATACAGGGCATCTTGATCATTGTTACCCTTTCAACACCCTCACTTACCGCTTCCAAATTGTTTTTTTTTATGGTGTTGTTGATGATTATTTCAGGCACATATACTCAGAGTTTCACAGACTGAAAAGAGTAGAAAAAAAACCAAAAGGATTCCAATGGGTTTCATTATTTTAGTAACAAATTGAATCTTATTTATTATTGTGATTTTAATTGCTGAATTAGCATTTGAATCATCATATATGTCTGTTCCAAAATGCTGCCCAATTTGCCAATCCAATTCGTCTGTGGATGTAAAAATAATTACCTCAAAACTCTGAAATTATATAAACACAATGATATTTACTGTATATTCTGTCATTTACCACTTTTCATCAATCTTGAAATGCTTCTTAAATTGCAATTAAATCCTGCAATAGTTAAGAAGCTGGGGGTTCCAACTAGCATCTCTTAATGGCCTCACATTTAGGTTTCTGTCAGCATGCAAAAATCCAGCTTGGAAATCAATTATTTGGCAGATTAAGAGTATAGACAGAAGTTTTCAGGTTTCTGTGGCATATAACTCACTTATACTGGGTAAAAACTACAAAGATATATTCACAGGGATATATAGTCTTCATAAACAAAACTGGTCTTAATTTTAGCTAGGATAATGTCAGTAGGAAATTTCACTAATGAAGAAGCAAGATGGGGGCTCGGAAGGTTGCTCAGTGGTAGAGCGCTTGCCTTGCATGCCTGAGGCCCTGGGTTAGATTCCTCAGCACCACATAAGCAAAAAAAAAAAAAAAAAGCTGGAAGTGGTGCTGTGGCTCAAGTGGTAGAGCGCTAGCCTTGAGCTGAAGAGCTGAGGGACAGCGCCCAGGCCAAGAGTTCAGGCCCAACGACCGGACACAATAAAAAAAGCAACCCAAAAAAACCAAAAAAAGGAAAAAGAAAAGAAACAGGATGATCTCTGATGTTGTTTTCTGGGCTTAGTTATCTGTTTCTGGTGATACTTAAATATTTATGCTCTCAAAGACATCTAACACCAGTAGCTAGTATAACAAACAAAAAGCCAAGAAATTTAATATACTTATGTTGTACAAGTTGTTTGCCATTTGCCTCTTCTACTGATTTCTTACATTTGACTTTCATAAGAACGAAATTATTAATGATCAAAATCTTGACTTGAGTGTACAAATCAAAATCATGCACAAAAAATGTGTCAAGAACTCTAATTCCAGCATACCTATCTAAGAAGTATGACTCTAAGATTTGTATCTGCTCAAGGATTGCTGATATCAACCTCAGTATTTTGGTATTTGTCTACTTATAAATGAAATGATGAATGAAAAGTTTAACTTGATATGAATCTCAAACATGACATAAGAAAATATGTTCTTTATTATTTTTTAATTCATAGATCTTTATTCTATGTACTGTCTACAGATTGTTCTAATTCTTTTTTTTATTGTGAAAATACTGTACAGAGGAGTAACAATTACATGGACAAGATAATGAGTACATTCTTATCAAGTATTGTAGCCTCCTCCTTCGTTTCCCATTACCATCCCATTCTCCCCCCCACCCCCACACAACCCTCTTCCCCCCAAACCAAAATTGTAAAGTTTGTTTTCGACATAATGACTTGTATGTCTCATTGTTGCAAAGGTTATTGTAAAAATACTGTACAGAAGGGTTACAGTTACATGAGCAAGGCAATGAGGACATTTCTTATCAAGCATTGTTGCCTCCTCCTTTGTTTTTCTCCTACCATTCTTTCCCTCCCACCTTCACAACTACTCCACACCTCGAACTGTATCCCTTTTTAAACATTTTGTTTTCTCCCTTCCCCTCCCCAAATTACACCAACATCAAATACAGTGAAAATAGGGGTTATACCATGGGGGAGGAACATACAAAGCAATAAAAAAAAATCACATGGTACAGGTAGTTGTGGAGATAAGAAATGTAC
>NW_012267224.1:29258287-29259886 GCF_000151885.1 Dipodomys ordii
TGATGCCATTCTTTCTGATGGAGGCATAGAATTCCATTGTGTGTGTGTGTGTGTGTGTGTGTGTGTGTGTGTGTGTGTGTGTGTATTCCATATTTTCTTGATCCATTCATCTACTGAGGGGCATCTGGGTTGGTTCCATATCTTAGCTATGGTAAATAATGATGCTATAAGCATAGTTGTGCTGGTAGCCTTAGTATGACCTTATTTGTGATCATTTAGGTAAATGCCCAAAAGTGGGATTGCTGGGTCATAGGGGAAATAGCTCTATATGGAATCCGTTGAGGAACTTCCATGCTGCTTTCCAAACAAGTTTACACTCCCACCAACAATGCAGTAGGGTTCCTTTCTGGCCACATCCCCTCCAGCATCTGTTGTCATTAGAGTTCTTGATGATAGCCATTCTAACTGGAGTGAGGTGGTATCTCAATGTTGTTTTGATTTACATTTCTTTTATGTATACAGAAGTTTAGCATTTCTTCATGTGTCTATTGGCCATTCTTATTTCCTCTTCAGAGAAGTTTCTCTGTAAGTCTTTAGCCCACTTATTTACAGGGCAATTGTTTCTTTGAGGATTTGTTTTGGGGGGATTTACTTTTTTGAGTTCCAAGTATATTTTAGATATGCAACCCTTGTCCGTTGTATGGCTAGTGCAAATTTTCTCCTAATCCGTGGGCTTTCTATTGATTTTTCTAGGTATGTCCTTTGCCATGCAGAAGCTCTGCAATTTCATGCAGTCCCATTTGTCCAGCCTTTCTTTGACTTGTTGTGACTGGGTCTTTGCTAAGAAAATTTCAGCCTGTGCCAAGGAGACCTTGGGTTTCTCCTATTCCTTCCCATAATATTTTCAGGGTGTCTGCTTTGACTCTGAGGTTTTTGATCCATTTGGAGTTGATTCTGGTGCAGGGTGATATATAGGATATAGCTTTAGTTTTCTACATGTGATTAACCAGTTTTGCCAGCACCATTCACTGAAGAGGCTGTCTTTCTTCCATTCTATTTTTTTGGCTCCCTTATTGAAGATTAGGTGGTTATAGTTCTGTGGATTCATTTCTGGGATTTCAATTCTATTCCATTGGTCCTCAGTTCTCTTTTTGTGCCAGTACCAAGCTGTTTTGATTACTTAGGCTTTGTAGTAGAGTTTGAAATTTCTTACTGATATTCTTCTAGCACTGTTCTTTCTGTTAGGATCAGTTTGCCATTCAGGGTCTATTATTGTTCCATATGAATTTTTAGATTGCTGCTTCTATTTCATTGAAGAATGAGGTTGGAATATTGAAAGAGATCACATTGAGTTTGTAGATAGCTTTGGGAAGTACTGCCATTTTCATGATGTTGATCCTTACAATCCAGGAGCATGGGAGGTTTTTCTACTTTCTATGTTCTGCTTTGATTTCCTTTTTCTTTTTTTTTCTTTATATATATTTTTATTTTATTTGTGAAAATACTGTACAGAGGGGTTACAATTGCATGGGCAGGATAATGCTTACATTTCTTACCAAGCATTGCAGCCTCCTCCTTTGTTTACCCTTCACATCACTTCCCAGCCTCCCCCCTCCCCCCCATCCCAATCCTTCTCCTTCCCCCCTCCCTCCCCCACGT
>NW_012267224.1:29274060-29316859 GCF_000151885.1 Dipodomys ordii
GGCTGCCGTCTCCACCGCGACCCTGCTGCCGCCGCTGCCGGCGGCGGCTGCTGGCTAGCGATCAGATGTGTCTTCTTGCCTTGGCTCTCCCTCTCTTGTCTAACTCTCTGTCCTATGATGGCACACTTGGTGTGTTTCTCTGGCTTGGGACTGTTCACTGGAACTCTAAAACTGCTTTCTATGCGAGAGCTTGTTCAGATTCCAGCTTCTCCTCCGCCATCTTGTCTCCTCCTCTTGATTTCCTTTTTCTAATTTTTAATGTTTTCATAATAGAGGCCCTTCACTTCTTTACTTAAGTTAATTCCTAGGTATTTTATCTTTTGTGGGGCTATTACAAAAGGAGTTGCTTTCCTGATTTCAGCTGCACTCTTCTCCTTGTTGGCATACAGAAAAGCCATTGATTTTTGAGGGTTAATTTTATACCCTGCTACTGTGCAAAAGTTTCACATCAACTCAAGTAACTTAGGAGTGGAGTCCATAGGATTCATCTGTAAAGAGGGAGAGTTATACATTTCCTATTTGGATCCCCTTTATGTTTGCATCTTGTCTTATGGCTGTAGCTAGCCATTCTAATACTAAATTGAAGAGAACTGGAGAGAGTGGGCATCCTTATCTCATTCCTGAATTTAGAGGAAATGGCTTTAGTTTTTTTGCCATTAAGTATAATGCTGGCTGTAGGTTTGTCATACACAGCCTTTTTTGTATTGAGGAATGTTCCATGGATTCCTGATCTTTCCAGAACTTTCATCATAAAGGGGTGTTGGATCTTATCAAATGCTTTTTCCCCATCTATTGGGATAACCATGTGATTCTCATCCTTGCTTTTGTTGATGTGATGAATTATATTAATTGGTTTGTGTACATTGAACCAGGTTTGCATCCCTGGAATGAATCCTGTTTGATCGTGGTGTGTGATTTTTTTTTTTTTTTGGATGAGTTGTTGAAGTCAATTGGCCAAAATTTTGTTGAGAAGTTTTGCATCCATGTTCATCAAAGAAATGGGGCTATAGTTCTCTTTAACTATTCCCTGCCTGGTTTTGGGATGAGGGCTAAGATTGTTTCATAGAAAGAGTGTGGTAGTGGGACTGGGAAGATGGCTCAGTGGTAGAGCACTTGCCTTGCATGCATGAGGCCCTGGGTTCCATTCCTCAGCACCACATTAGCAAAAAGAAAAAAGCCGGAAGTGGTACTATGGCTCAAGTGGTAGAGAGCTAGCCTTGAGTTAAGAGCTGAGGGACAGCGTCCAGGCCCAGGGTTCAGGCCCCACGACTGGAACCAAAAAAAAGAAAGAGTTTGGTAGTGAACTTTCTCTTTCAATTTGATTGAAGAGTTGGAGGAATATTGGTGTGTATTCTACTTTGAAGGCCTTGTAGAATTCTGCTTTAAATCCATCCAGTCCTGGACTTTTCTTAGATGGGAGGTCTTTTATTGCTGTTTCTATTTCAATGCTTGATATGGGTCTGTTAAGTTGGTTTAACTCATCTTGGTTTAGTTTTGGCATGTGGATATTTGCTAGGAAATCATCTATTTCTTCCAGATTCTCAAACTTATTAGCATAACATTCTGAATCTTGGTTGTTTCTCTATGAGATTCTTATCTCTAATAAGCTACTCAGACAAAGCTGGAAGTGGTGCTGTGCTCAAGTGGTAGCCGTGAGTAAAAGAAGATCTGGGACAGTGCCAACACCCAGAGCTCAAGCCCCAGAGCCAGCATAAACAAAACTCAATGCATATCTGACAAAATTAAGAAAGTTGAAGGGAAGAATAACATTGGGAGGGGTGGGGAGAATGAGGAAAATTGTGACCTGTATTAAGACACAGTGTATTCAGAAACTGTTTTATTGAATGGCTACCCTTTAAATCATCCAATACTTATTCTTTACAATAGTTGTCTTTTCTGCAAGCTGATGGGAACTTTATGACCAGGGCTAGGAATATGCCTGCCCAATAGTTATTATTTGAGATGAACCAGGTACATTCTAGCTTGAACTAAACTTTTGTCCTAACTACTGATAAGTTCTTGTCATGTAACTTAACTCACAGTGATCAACCTGGACTTGCTGACCTTTCCTGACAATTCTCCTGCAGTAAGTCCTTCAATGCATGCACTCTTGAAAACTTGATCTATCTATCCATTTTTCTGTGTCATGATGACACAGGAAAAATCTGTGCCAATTCATAGATAATGGCAGCAGGGCTTTGGAAACAGGGGAGTTAATATTTCTTAATTTTTCCAGGCAAAATAAAGTCCTCTATTTTGAGGGGGATGATGGATTTTAAAGGAATGTCTAACAACAGGAAAGTGTTGAGACATGTAGTGTAGATGGTGGCCTGGTATCTACTTATTTCTCTATGCGCTGGCATTATATTCCTTTCTGCCCTGAATTTTCCTTCACCCACTGAGACAAGAGGAACATGAAAATTTTGTCTGAAACTGTAAAGATGCTCTTCAGCTCCCTTGCATGAAGAAGTGAGGGGAGGATGATAGCAATCATTAGTAGAAAGGTGTTATTTATTTGTAGAGCTGAAGGGATTTGACGAGAATTTCCATAGATGTGAAAGAAGTTAGTCCCAGACATCAGGAACAGTTTAGACTCAAGAGATAGTAATATGTCCATTATAGTAATTCATCACTTAACAACAGGGACATGTTCTGAGAAATGTGTCTTAACAAATGTGATCTTGTTTTATGAATGAGTATCAGAGCATCTCCTATTCAAATCTAAGTGATAGGGTCTTTTCCCCACCCAAGATACACACACACATTTTATGGACTGTGATCTATGCTTTATGGCCATAAAGAATGATGGAAGGGGTGACATTGATGAAGATGCATTGTACCCATAAACTTACATGCTGAATTGAAACCCCTACTTAAAGATAATTAAAAAAAAGATTGCTTGAATGTTCAAGCAATGAAATTAGAATGATATTGATGCTGCTATGTCAGTACACCATTGCATGTTGTTTTACAGTAATCTATTATTTTTCTTTTGAAGTAACCTATTTTTAAAAATAAATACAAGGAGTAAACTTTAAATAATGATTAAGAATTTTTTTAAAAAAAGAATTAAGTCAAATGAACTGGTCTTTTATTGCCATTATCAAGTGTTCCATACTATGCATAATTGTCTGTGCTGTAGTACTCTACCATGGGCATCACAGTGGGTTTTCTCACTCCTGCATTACCACAAACATGTGAGTAATGTGTTGTACTTCCACGCATTGGATAATATAGCCCATACCAGCCATGGATCGCACACAGCAAGGCTTTTTGCTGTGTGTGTTTGAACACAAGACAGGAGTCAGTGAAGCTGCAGCAAAGTGAGAAGAGTGGAAGGAAGACAGAGATGGATGCATGGAGGGAAAGAAAGAGGTTTGAAAGTGGGCTGCACAAAATGATATCAATTTGTGTTGAATTTTCAAAGAAATTCTAATGAGGCAAACCTAAGGTATAATTACACCTCGTCAAATTTGCCATGATACCATTAATTTCCAGAAAAAAAATTGCAAGGAAAACAATCTTAACATGTTCAGGTTGACAACTTTTTTAACAGATGGTTGGTTAACCTGAAGTTCAGAACCCATAGGATGTATTTTAAATAGACAAGGAGGTGCCATTTAAGCAAAACCTTTATGCTGCAATCTTTTTGATGAGGCCAGGTGGGCCAGAGTTTACATTTGAGGCCAAATCAATTCTCTTTGAGAGCAAGGATGGCATTCTCAATCTGTGCAATTTTCTGGTCATGGTGGATACAAAGAAAGAGAGAATGCACTTTACACTGCATAGTCAATACCCTGAATAAAAATCAATGCTTTACAGTCACTATTAGATAAAGATTTATTTTCAGCCCTTGGCTATTGATTTCTGACTTTTTATATATTTCTGACTTTTTATATATTCAGCCAGGGTGTTTCAATGTTAGGATGGTTATTTCCAATTAATATAACTTTGTAAAAATCAAGGTTAACATCCTCAACAAGTGTTTGAGCTATTTATGATGATAATATTTTGAGAATTTAAATATCATTAAAGAAGACAGGAACTGAGGTACTATTTCAGACAAGAAACTTGCACCACCGTTATTTTAACATTTTTCTTTACAAAACTTTTAAACTCTGCTTTACTTTATTGGAATTTCTTGAAGTATTAGGAGAAATTTATTGCCGAGAATTTCATTATGGATGATTTACATTATTGCATCAAATATTTGTCATGAAATTGATCATAATCTAGATATAACAATTTGTTGGTGGAAAGCATTAGATGAAGAGGACAATTTGTCAAGTTGTAACCTGAATCTCAGTTTACTCATTTACTTTTACTCATTCACCTTTACAGATTCACTGTTGAATGGTCATTGTAAGCTGTGTAGCATGAAACATAGGTTTTTCTTGTATATTGATTTTTTTTTAAATTTATGCCGAATAGTGTTATAGCAGTGTCATAGAGTAGGTATATTTTTAGTTTTTTGAGGAATCTCTATACTCACTTAAAATTGCTTTACTTTCTATAGATGTATTGAACAACACAGTGTGCTCTGTAAGAACAATTGACAAGATTGGAGATTTTGTGTCTCTGATATTAATGTAAATTATCAGTGCAAAAGTATCTGGGATAAAGTTTTGTTTTTCAAAAAAATAATCATTCTCTTCTAAATATGTTAGAAACAATCACATGAAAGAAAACAACATTTGAATACTTATCTTGGGGTTCATTTCAACAAATCGTTTTAATAAGGGTTCAGGTGGACCCATTGCAGCAATGAGGTGTACAAGTCCTTATGTCCAAAACTGAACTTTACAACTCTGGCCAACAGGGAGTGGCGGGTGTGGGGAGGGTGGATTGGAAGAGATGGGAAGGGGAAACAAAGGAGGAGGCAACAATGCTTGATAAGAAATGTACTCATTATCTTGCCCACGTAGTTGTAACCCCTCTGTACAGTATTTTCACAATAATAATTAAAAATCATTCTCTCCCTCTTCATCTCAGCCTATCGTTTTTCCCTTGATCATTCACTACTCCTTTCAAATACCTGCCTCCTTGTGTTTATTTTGTTGAACTTTGCCTTTCTAAGGAATTACACAATGTGGGATATCTCTTGAATCTACTATATTTCAGTTAGTACATTTGTATACACTGTCCAACATATTTACTTATACATTTGTAAGATAAATGTAGCTTCCACATATGAGGGAAAATTTAAAATTTTTATCTTTCTGGGCCTGACTTACTTCACTTAACAGATTTTTTTCTAGGTTTTTCCATTTCTTTTTTTAAATGTTATTTTATTTTGTTGCAAAGGTGCTGTAAAGATTGTGGTTACTGTGACATAAGTAAGGTAATGAGTACATGAGTACATTTCTTGTCAAACATTGTTACCCATTCCTTCATTTTTCTCCCACTATGCCTCCTTCCTGCTACTCCCCCGTTCCGAAGTTGTAAAGTTCTTTTCCAACATAGTGGCTTGTGAGTATCACTGTTGCATAGATTCACTCTTTGTCTTTGTTTCACTATTTTCTTATTTACTTTCCCTTCCCTAAATCAGATAATGTATATACAGATACAGGGTACCAGAATCAAAAATAGAGACAAACCAAAGGGAGAAAAAAAATAAAAATAGAAATATAAGGAAAGAACTTGATGCAGTACATTGATGACAAAAAAAAGTCAATAATAACAAAAGACCTCTTGTTTCCCTATCTTGGAGCTCATTTCCATTAGTATTTTCTTTTTTTTGTGGTGGTGGGGCTTGAACTCTGGGCCTGGGCACTGTCCCTGCGCTCTTCAGCTCAAGGCGAGCGCTCTACAGCTTGAGCCACAGCGCCACTTCCAGTTTTCTAGTGGTTTATTGGCACGGACTTTCCTGCCTGAGCTGGGTTTTAACCGCGATCCTCAGATCTCAGCCTCCTGAGTAGCTAGGATTACAGGCGTGAGACACCGACGCCCAGCTTCCATTAGCATCATCTTATATGGTCATATGTACAGTTATTAATAGAGCTGTTGTGATCCTCTGTTAAGACTATCCTAGACATAAACAAACTGGTTTAACCTGTCTGGAAAGCAGTATGGAGTTTCCTCAAAAGACTAAACATAGAATTACCCTATGATTCAGCAATACCACTCCTGGGCAGTACACCCAAATGATCACAAACAAGGCCACACTAAGGCTACCAGCACAACTATGTTTATTGTAGCATTATTTACCATAGATAAGATATGGAATAAACCCAGATGCCCCTTAATAGACGAATGGATCAAGAAAATGTGATATATATATATATATATATATATATATATATATACACTATGGAATTTTATGTTTCCATCAGAAAGAACGACATTGCTCCATTTGTAAGAAAATGGAAAGACTTGGAAAAAAATCATAATAAGTAAGCCAGACCCAAAGAAACATAGGTGGCATGGTTTCTCTCTTTCCATTTCTTTACAACTGGTACAATATCATTCTTTCTAATGGATGAGTAGAAATCCATTGGGTATGTATACCACATTTTTTTGATCCATTCATCCAGTGAGGGAGATCTGGGCTGATTCTATAACTTGGCTATGGTGAATATTGCTGTAAAATCATGGCTGTGCTGGTGGTTATACTATATCCAGGTTTATAATCTTTTGGATATATGATCACTAGTAGAATTTCTAGGACATAGGGTAGTTCTATGTTTAATTTAGTGTATATTCAAAATTAAGTAGAGTGAGAGGTAGGGTAGGTAGTAGAGGAATAGGTGAGGATGTTGAACGGGGTGACATTGATCAAGACTATAGACTACTTTGTTAGATGGCAATTCTTTTGTACAACTACTTAAAGATAAAATATAAGAGAAAAGAAAAAGAAATGCAAGCTCTTTTGAGAGACTATAAAGTCTGTAAGTATTTAAATAAGTGAAAAGACAAATTATAACAATGAATAAAAATATTCATTGTTAAACATGCCTAAAATCCTAGAATCAAATCTATAAATTTGTATTTCTAATACAAATCCTAATAGGATCTTTGACTTGTGCGGGAGGTTCTTCTAATCTATAAGATGGAAAAAACGAATTTCTTATTCTAAGATCAGGAAAACATACTTGTTACATAGTCAAGAGTTTATATTGATGTGCTTATTTTAGCTGGGGTCAAGGAGTAATTTGATAGAGGATTAAAGATAGAACTCTACAACATGTATAGTGTTAAATATTAGATTGAACCCTGTGAAATTGCTGTCTTTGTCTTTTAACAGGTCTAATTTGGCAGTTTTAAATTATTTTATTTGATAATACTTTGTTGAAATTATTAGAAATATTTAAGCATTTAAAATCATACTGTTCTTTTCTATGTGTGGAGGGGAAACGAACTAATAACCACAGACTTGAATGTCATCAAATATTGAGGAAGCAGTGGTTGTTAAGTTGTTTTCTATTAAGATTGCTTTCTTTAATTCAAGTGTACCAATGACTAAGTAAGAACGTTAGACTAAGAAGGAAATTATTAGAACCTTAATGACTATTTTTTGTAGTCACTAGATTACCATTTTGCCAGAGAATCAAGGTTGAGTTTTGACAATATTGTTAAGTTTGTAATCTTTGCCCTTTATAACTCAGATCAGTTGTGTGTTGGTTTTAGATATTTCGTGAGGTAGTATTCATTAGCTTTAATTCACTGATATGTTGTATTTGTCCAATTCTCTTATATTAAGTAGAAGTACTGAAGAATTTTAAGGAGTTGAGGATGCTTGAACATCCTTGGCTCCTTGGCAGCCTGGTTTAAACTTGAACCTAAGCATTTATATATACCATTCTCTATGACACACAAAATATTCCAGGCTCAACATCAAATGGGTTAGCCACTTTATTACTGCAACCTCAAAGGACAATTAAATTTTCAATAAAGTCAGAAATTATAAAAAGATGAACATGTAAATTCAAGATTTAGATCCTGCACAAATAGTTAGAAGATGGGCAAGCCCAAAAGGTTGAGAGTCCTCTTCACATTCTTGTACATTTGAAATTGTATCATCCAGTTTTATACCAACAATAATTTCTGTACTATGGAAAATATCTTAGTTGTTATATCACATAGCAGATTCAAAATATCCATTTCTTTTTAATTTTTTTAAATTTTATTTTATTATAAAAGTGATGTACACGGGGATTACAGTTTTGTAAGTAAGATAATGAGTACATTTCTTGTGGAACATTGTTAACCCCTTCCTCATTTTCTCCCACTTCTTCCCCCAATTACCCTCCACACCCAGGTGGTAAAGCTCATTTACAACTTAGTGCCTTGTGAGTATCACTGTTGCATCGGTTCACCCTTTGTCCTTTGTCTAACCACTTTGTTATTAACCTTCCCTTCCCCAAATCAGATAAACCTATATACAAGACCCAGGGTACCAAAATAAAAAAAAAACAGTGACAAACAGGGATAAGTCAAAGAAAAGAAGAAAGAAAAAAAAGATGTAATGTTACATGGTACATTAACAAAAACCTTTTGTTTTCATCTCTTGAAGTTCATTTCATTTAGCATCATTTTATATGATCATATGTACATAGCTATAGAGCTATTGTGATCCTCTGCTAGGACTAACCTAGATATATACTAGTTATTACAAATGAGGAAAAGCATGGAGTCTATGTTTCTTTGGGTCTGGCTTACTTCCCTCAATATGCTTTTTTCCCCCCAAGTATCCATTTCCTTATGAATGGGGCGATGCCATTCTTTCTGTTGGAAGTTAAATTTCCATTGTGTACATGTACCATATTTTCTTGATCCAGTCAAAAGGGGCCTCTGGGTTGGTTCCATATCTTGGCTATGTTAAATAATGCTGCAATGAACATTGTTGTGCTGGTAGCTTTAGTATGGCCTTGTTTGTGATATTTGTGTAAATGCCCAGGAGTGGGATTGCTGGATCCTAGGAGAACTCTATGTTTAGTCTTTTGAGAAATCTAAAAAGACTGTACTGCTTTGCAGAGTGGTTGAACAAGTTTACACTCCCACCAATGGTGTAGTGCGTGCAAGGCAAGCACTCTACCACTGAGCCACCTTCGCAGCCCAATCTGCAATTCTTTTATGGCCAAATGTTGCACATTTCTTCGCCTGTCTATTGGCTTTACTTATTTCCTCTCCAGAGAAGTCTCTTTTTTAATTCTTTAGCCCACTTATTAATGGAGTGGTTGCTTCTTTGAAGATTTGTTATTGGGGATTTAACTTTTTGAGCTCTAGGTATATTTGTAATAGGGTTTGCAATATGGTGATTTGCATGGATGCAGAACTTCATGATCCAATACCAGAGTTTCTTAAATAAAGTTAATTACTCATTCACCTCCAGACTGGAGAGTAGTAGGTGTACAAACTGGTTTATATAAATCTAGATTATAACGAGACTGAGGAGAAGACAATTGGTTTAGCCTGGTGAAAATGGTAATGAATTTAGCAGCAGCAACCCATTGTGCAGAGACATCTAGGAGGAATAAGAAAAAACTGCATTTTTACTTGCAAGATGACATTGACCTCACTGATTTCATCGATAAATCTAATGTATTTGGAAAGGGCTGAGGGAAATGAGTCATTACCAGAGCTCAGGCAATGTTTACAAGGCCTGCAATAGTTGAACAAATTTTTTTCATTGTGTAGTAGGTCTGTGTTGTGCCACACTGTAATTAGGATTATGTGAGTTCATTTTCATTTAAGATGGTGGGCTTAATTCACTTTGCTTTCAGTTACTAACAAGGCAACTTTGATAGTATTTCAGGTTTAAGAGTAGGTTCTTGCTTCTTGTAACTTGTTAGAATATCTTTTTATTGCTCCTAGTCATTGCTCTTAGTTTCTCCCTCATCACCCCTCCCATACTCTTAAAACAATCCCAACAGGTTTTGCTTTTCAATTATTCTATTTTCATACATGCATATAAAATACTAGGACTATATTTCTCCTTTCCTATTGGTATATACACTCTGACATAGCCTATTGTATTTTACTGTGATTTATTTTTCATTACATATTAGTTAATTATATGAAAGTGTTCATCATCGTAATTAATCATCATATATTATAATTTAGTTCATTCAACTATTAGAAGAGTTCTTATTGTTACAGGTAAAATTTGACAAGACACAAGCTATGCAAAACTAGAAAAGGAAGTAATGAACACCTAATTGACCAAGGTAATGTCTACATTTGAGTTATGTGCAAATGAAATACATAATATAGATATTATAGAATCTTCTGGGAATGAGAGTTTCAAGGAATCTAAAATTTAAATAAGAAAATTGCTACACTAAGAAACTGTATGATTGGTATTTTAAGAAACCAAATCATTGTTACAAAATACAAAACTGAGCAAGCCTCTCTGATGTATAAAAATAAAAGTAATGGAGCTGGGAAGTTGGCTCAGTGGTAGAGCAATTGCCTTGCATGCATGAAGCTATGGGTTCAATTCCTCAGCACCACATAAGCAAAAAGAAAAAAGCCGGAAGTGTCGCTGTGGCTCAAGTGGTACAGCACTAGCCTTGAGCTAAAGAGCTGAGGGACAGTGCCCAGGTCCAGAGTTCAGGCCCCACGACTGAACCCAAAAAATAAAAAAATAAAAGTAATGGAGAAAATCAGTGACATGCAGAAGAATTTAATACATATTATCAAGGAAGAAAGCCTCCCTTTTTTCTGGTACAGGAGTTTTAACTCGGGAATTCTAAGAACTAGGCTACTCTCTGAATTCACCACCCTCCTGCCTTACCTTCCCAAGAGCTAGGATTACAGGTGTGAACTATCAGACTCAGTTTATACTGAACTGTCTTAGAATTATGAAAAGGAATTGGCTGTTTGTTTGTGTTCATGCACATGCACAAGGAACAACTATGTCTTCCAGGAACACATGTGTACAGATGCAAACATTGTAAAAATGAACATAGCAGAGAACTTTGATGTTACCTACCTAACCAACCAAATTACCAACTGATTAAAAGGGGGTAACAATGTTTGACGAGAAATGCACTCATTAAAAAAAAAAAGAAATGCACTCATTACATTACTCATGTAACTGTAACCCTTCTGTACATCACCTTCACAAGAAAACAAAAAATAAAGGTATATAGAATTCATGATAAAATCTGAAATAATAATCATTACAAGAACTGTTGAATTCAGGTATTCACAGCATTGTTACTGAGAGATTTCATTATAAGACACTTTTACAGAACAACAGCATTATTTTTTAACAGACAAATATATTAAAACCTGGAAGTTGGAATTATGCCTAGTTCAAAACATTTTTGTTACTATTTTAAATAAAATATTCTACTGTGGTCAAGTTTTATATTGTTATTTGTCAATGTTCATACTATATGACTATATCTAAAACCTAAAAATCTAGCAGCTTTGTTTGTTTCCTTTATTGAAGAATAGAAAATGTTTTTCTTGATAAAATGAACTTTTGATTAGTCACTACTAGTAGCTTCTCACTCCTCTGTGTCTTTATTCTATCAACAATATTTTTTCCCCTAAAATCTTCAGTCTCATATTTCCCTTGCTTTTTCTCTAAAATATAATTTGTCAAAGTCTTTAGATATTGGCAGTGGTTTTTTAACTCTATCATCAGTTTATTTTTCCCAAAGGGTGTCTTTTTTCACTCCTATTTCTTTCCCATCAACATCTTGTATATATGCTTGTATGTATGCATATATGCATCTATCTATCTATCATCTATATATCCACCCATGTATAATCTACTTATGAAGAACATTCAGATATGTAGGATAAAATGATATAATAATAACCAAGAAATGAATATGCTCATTATTTAAATGATTTATGGTCACTTTCACAAAATTAGTATTAATTGAAACCTTACATTGATTTACATGGTTCTTTGAATATTGTTTGTTTCAACAAGACTCATATTTTGTTTGAATACCTAGCAAAACATGCAATGAATACTGCCAGTATAAACTCAATTTGTACTTGCCAAGTGAAAATGCATTTGTCGAATACGTCATTTGTCATCTTAGTCAAATGCAGTTTATATGTGAAGTAATACGACAAGAAATAATTGAATAGACTTTATAGAATGAAGTTCTGTGGAGACTAACTAGATAGGATTCAGTGATGACTGTGAAATGTGCCATTTCTGTTTGTACTAGAAGGAGAAGATTGTAGGACTGCACTTGCTGTTAATTACTTTGAAGACTTTGCTCCTAAATGAGCAGTGAGTAGTGTAGGCAGTGTACATTGAAATTGATGACGTGGAAGAAACAAATTCTTAGTCTGCTTTCCAAATCTGGATCAATCTATCGTAATGGCTTTTCTGAAAGGCAGCTAAAATCTATTTTTGAGTCATTTACCTATAAATACTCCTCCAATTCTGTCATTTTAGAATAAGGTCTTATATTGCTGATGGAGTAAATCATCCCCCTCTTGTGATAAATTCTCCAATAACTCCTCTTAGGCCTTAGGTTATGAATAAGTTTCCTGAACAGGTGCTACAGGACTCTGAAACTTCCTTCATCTTCTTCCTGGGTTTCTCTTGTTTTCTCCCTTATTTTCTTTATTCAAGTAACACTGGCCTGTTGTTAAAACTTAGAATTCTTTGTTGTTTCATGCTTTACTTTCTTCTCTGCAACCATTTTTCCCTTTACTGTTTGTCCATATCTCAGCTCAAATGTTACCCACTAAGGGACCTTTTGCTGAAGAGCTTTCATTGAATTAATATAGTTATTTTATGGCTTGGAACTTCTTTGTAATTATATTTATTTGGTTGTTTTTAATTAATATATAATTCGCCTGGCATACTAGAGGCTGCGAGGGAAAGGATAATATCTCTCTGTGGTCATCATTTCATTTCTAAAGCCTGTCATGGTGAGCATGGTATAAGTGTACAGTAAATTTATTTTGACTGAATAAATAAACAATGTTCCTTTAAATCACTGTAAGGGAGAGTTTTCAAAATACATAGGAATTAGATTTTCACAAAAATATTTTATTTTACAAATTATAGCAGAAGGACACTATTATTATGTGAGTGTAGTGGAAAAACCAATTTTGTGTAATAATTTTTATTAGCATAAGGAAATTTTATACACAAATTTTCAGTATGAAGGAAGTATATAGAGAGGAAATGATAAAGATTGAAGTATCTTCAAAGAGATACTGCACTTTTCAAATATAAAAGTAAACTTACGGCTGGGAAGGTGGCTCAGTGGTAGAGTGCTTGCCTTGCATGCATGAGGCCCTGGATTTGATTCCTCAGCACCACATAAGCAAAAAGAAAAAAGTGGGAAGTGGCGCTGTGGCCCAAGTGGTAGAGCACTAGCCCTGAGCTGAAGAGCTGAGGGATAGAGCCCAGGCCCAGAGTTCAGGCCCCACAACCGGACCCAAAAAGAAAAAAAAGTAAACTTACATAACTTCTGAAGTAGAAATAAAGAAACGAACAGATTAAGTGGCTTGTTTTTCAGTGTTCCTGAATGCTGACTTTTGATTCTCAGTATTTGCATGTTGAAGCTTCCAACTCTGGTTTTCTTCTTTATTATTTTCTATTCTCACACTGTTTCTTTGAGTTCTTATGAACTCTTCTAATTCCAGATTCAGAATGTGATTTCTAACTAATTTGTAGAAGATATAGCTTCAGGTTTTTGTCAAAAAAAAATCAGATTAGAGGGGCTGGGAAGGTGGCTCAGTGGTAGAGTGCTTGCCTTGCATTCATGAAGTCTTCGGTTCGATTCCTCAGCACACATAAGCAGAAAAAAGAAGCCAGAAGTGGTACTATAGCTCATGTGGTACAGTGCTAGCCTTGTGCTGAAGAGCTGAGGGACAGCGCCCAGGCCCAGTTCAGGCTCCGTGACCAACAAAACAAAACAAAACAGAACAAAAAATCAATTAGAATTCCAATTAATTTTCATACTAACAGACTATAAGGATAAAACAAAGCCAAAAACCTTAAAGCATTCCAACAAGTGACTGCATGGTACTTTTAAGTGTGGAACAGATAGTGAGTTAATTAGCATACTGTTGTATACATAGCAATTTAGGTAAGTAAATATAACAAGAATGTGTCTAGTAAACACATTTTCTTATTAATGATGTAGTAAGCAAATAAAATTTGTCATGAAAACACAAAATACACTGTGGAAAGAACCTGGTAAGAAATGTAAAAGTAGGTAGATGGTGGAATTTTATATATTGTTTTGCCAAGTAAAATAATGCAAATTCAACTTCATCATAAGATAAAGCATTCATTAGCATAAAAGGAACTAACTTCACAACTCCAAGCTCTTCATTTGCTGTGGTTTTATGATAGTGTCTTTGAAGCCATAGATATAATTTCTTAAATTCTCTTATTCCTTTTTGTTCTTGCATTAAGTTAAATGAATTATTAATGATAGAGTGATTTTGTGCCAAAGACAGTACTTTGCATAGTTCTTAATTTTCCCATTGTTTCTATGTTTAGAAGAATTGGTTTTACAATATGTTTTATACTGTCCCTGTAATTATAACCCTCAAATAACAACCTCTTACATGTTGCATTTTAAGATGATATCTATATTCCTCAATTAAAGCCAATCAGATCAGTCTTGTTTTTTTTTGTTATTGTTTTATTTTGTTTTGGTCGGTCATGGGGCTTGAACTCAGAGCCTGGGAGTTGTCCTTGAGCTTTTTTGCCCAAAGGAGCACTCGTCCACTTTGAATCACAGCTCTACTTCCAGTTTTTAGGTGGTTAATTGGTGATAAAACTCTTACATACTTTCCTGCTCAGTCTGGCTTTGAACGGTGATTCTCAGATCTCAGTTTCCTGAGTAGCAGGTGTGAGTCACCAGCATCTGGCTTATAGATAATGGGAAAAATCTCTTTGGTGTAGAATGCTAAGAGCTGAGGTTGCATAACCATATGAAGAGGAAAATGGAACACTATGGCTATTTCCTTATTGTCTGACTGAATATCTTAAGTGCCTTTTCACAGTTAGTTCTTACCTATGGAGAAGTAACATTACTTTGTACGGTCACTCATTATCTATGCTTCTGATTTTACTTGAGTATGGTAATAATTACTTGATAATAAGAAGATAATGAAACTCTATCTGGCAGAAGAAAGATTATTAGTAATCACTTTATCTTGTCTCTCATCTTCACTCTTGATGGTATGGATATAGCTTCACTCCTTCATAAGAATAAATAAATCAGCCATATATACTGTGAGAAGCAAAATATTTTCACTGAAGAGAAAAGGTTATTGATCTTTTAGTGGTTCTTTTCATTTATCATCTATTGGAGCAATAAGGAATCTACCTGAAGCTGGGGGCCGGTAGCTCACACCTGTAATCCTAGCTACTTAGGAGGCTGAGACCTGAGGTTCTCGGTTCAAAGCCAGCCTGAGCAGGAAAGTCAATGAGACTCTTCTCTCCAATAAACAACTAGAAAACCTGAAGAGGTGCTGTGGATCAAGTTGTAGCTTGCTCACCTTGAGCTGAAGAGCACAGGGACAGTGCCCAAGCCCAGAGTTCAAACCCTACAACTGACCAAAAAAGAAAGAAAGAAAGAAAGAAAGAAAGAAAGAAAGAAAGAAAGAAAGAAAGAAAGAAAGAAAGAAAGAAAGAAAGAAAGAAAGAAATCTACCTGAAGAAGTCTAAGTGATTAAAAAGTAATCAAAGTACTTAGGGTGTAGTCTCATGGGTTGATATTAGGGACTGAACATGAGATAAGTAGATTCATAAATGCAATATTTTCCTGTTCCTGATGTATCCAACTTGGAATCCAGGGGGTAAGACAGGTAAACTTCTCTCCAATTTTTACATCAAATATAAGGTATAGTAAAATAATGGAGAAACTTTAATAGCTTTCACATTGACTATCAGGATTTATGTGCCATACCCAGTGGTTTGGAATCTATTACTCTTTAACTTACTCTTTTACTTACTCTTGTCCCTGATGCTTTAACCTAGCTCTGAATATCCTAAATTGCCATGTACTTATGTATCATATATGTATATATATATTTAAAAGGAATGATTGCCTTTAAGAATAAAGGCAATAATTATCTCACTTATACATTTATAATCACATTTCAGCTCTCTCTGTTATTGAATATTTTATTTCAATATTAAATTTATTGGCTGGGAAGGTGGCTCAGTGGTAGAGCGCTTGCCTTGCATGAATGAGGCCCTGGGTTTGATTCCTCAGCACCACATAAGCAAAAAGAAAAAAAGCCGGATGTGGTGCTGTGGCTCAAGTGGTAGAGAGCTAGCCTTGAACTAAAGAGCTGAGGGACAGTGCCCAGGCCCAGAGTTCAGGCCCTAAGACCGGACACACACACACACACACACACACACACACAAAACCATTAAATTTATTATTGAGACATTGGGCTTTTTGTCAAAATTTAAGCCAAGTTAGGTATTAGGTACTAGATATGAAGCATCTGATGAAACTGTTGCCTATAACTATATAAATACATAAATTCTTGAAACCTTTTATTTTTGTCAAGTTGAGGTTCTTCATTCTTTTGGAAATTATTGGCCATGTTGTAATTGACAAGTTTATAATAAGCAAATAAGAGAGGTTTTATAGTTGTTTCTCAACTGCTGGAGAATGGGCCAATTATGGAAACAGAAATATATCCATCCTTTTAGGATAAAGTATTGTGAGACCTTAATGGTTACAGATCTTATAAGTAACAGGTCATGATTTATAGTAACTTTTTCCTTTATTTATTACACCTAATTTCAAAATATGTATGGAAATATATACAATTTTCTTAGTTGTATATAAATAATACATACTGTTGGTATGAAAGATTGAAAGGATCATTAGTCAAATCCCAAGTTATCTATTTAAAATATTGGCCTTAAAGTGAGATAGAATATTCATATTAGGCACTGGGAATTGTTGAGATTAGCAGAAGATCATTTGTGTTCATTAAGATTGTGTTTTATGGAAGATAACATTGCACAGAGTTGACCAACAATGGCTTTCTTTTCCTGACCACATGAAGTCTGTTCCACCTCCAGGCATCCTCTCCCGACAAAGGAAGGTAGGTATCAGGAGGCAAAGGAAAAGTAACATTTTCTTGTGTGTCTGCTGTATTCTTGTCAGTGAACACATTTCCCCATAACTTTTACTTCATTACCAAACAGTGGGTTTGAGTTATAGCTTGCTGTTAATAAGGCTGGAAAAATTAGTATCTAGCAAAAGAGATTGGGCAAATCATGACTGGGTTAAACCAATTATGACTCTGTCTTGGGGCTAGTCACGACAAAATCTTGAACAAATTTAGCAAGAAAGAATCAGAAAGTGCTATCAGGCAAAATTATACAATTCAATAACAAAACAATAGAAGTGGAAAAACTAGGTCTCATGCATGATCTAATGCATCTTAAATAGATTAATAATTAATATATGTATTTCCAGGAAGAATCCTGGTTAAGAATTTGCAAATTATCTTTTAATTTTCAGAGAAAACAGTGTTTTATTTTTATTGTTTTTTTGAAGTTACTAAAGCAGAAAAGATGATGACAATGGAGGATGCCCAACCTGTTGGCTGGAATCCAGCCAGTTATTATAAGGGGTGATTACCTTGGAGATGCAAATTTAAGGGTTTACCTTATTATAAACTGGATTTCATCAGTTGATATGGAGATAGTTACATATATTTCTTTTTTTAATTTATTTATTTATTTTTTATTTGTGAACATACTGTACAGAGGGGTTACAATTACATGGGCAGGATAATGCGTACATTTCTTACCAAGCATTGCAGCCTCCTCCTTTGGTTTACCCTTCACATCCCTTCCCAGCCTCCCCCCTCCCCCCTACATATATTTCTTGAGTTCACTGAAGACAGATCATGTCCACTATCTTCTTTTTCTTTTTCATATTCTATTTGACAAAACTTGGGGTTGACTTCAAGGCTTCACTTTGTTAGGCTACTTGAGCCACACCTTTAATAGTATTTCATGCTTTTTTTTTTTTTCCCAATCTGGAGCAGGCTCAGAGGGGGATGCTCTTAACTAAGTAGGCTTCTTGAATAGATAGGATGACAAGCACAAAACACAAGCCTGGCTTATTGGTTGAGATGGGAATTTCACTTTCTTAATGTCGATTTAGTCTTATAATATCATCTTTCTGACTTCTGTCTCCCTGGTAGAGAGGATTTCGAGTGTGAAGCACTCACTCTCCAAATAGATTCTTATAATGAGACTTTCCTTTCATTTTATGTTATATCAACTCATGTAATTATTTTCTGTAGTTTTTGAGGATGGAATTTAGGGCTACCATATGCTAAATGTGATACTACTGAACTATATTCCCAGCAGTTTCACATAATGTTCTTATTCATTTTTGCGAATGATTTTCTTAAATCATTTTTGTAAATGATTTACTTTTTTCTCATATTCTGTATACAGCATACTATATAATATATACTATGTTATAGTTGCTAATATAAGATATATGTTATATCATATATTAATATATTAAGCATATCTTAAGTGTAATACATTAAACATATTTTCATATATGTTATATATTATATATATGTCATTGAAAAATGAGAAATTTCAGAAAAAATTTATAGAAATTTCAGGAAAAAAAGTTATCAAAAAGCAGTATGTTTTGCTGGTCTGGAGATTAAACTCAGAGCCTGAGCGCTATCCTTGAGCTCTTGAGCTCAAGGCTAGCACTTTATAAGTTGAGCCATAGCTCTACTTCTGGTTTTCTGGTGGGTAATTGGAGATAGGAGTCTCATGGACTTTTCTGCCCCAGATGGAATCATCCTCAGAGCTCAACTTCCTGAGTAGTTAGGATTACAGGCATGAGTAATTACCACCTGCTAGAAAAACTATCTTGAATGTCAGAAAGATCAAAGAAAAAGGAAAATGCCAGTGAGGAACAACTGAGGAAAATCAGAAAATGAGGGCGAATCAGCTAGTGACATGAGAGAAACAAGGTAGGATTGGTAATGAGAGTGAGCAACATCTCCAGTTCATTATGTCACATTCCAAAAAATAAAATAAAATAAAAAAGTGAATCATGATTGAGAATAAGAAAAGTTGTAGGTAATCCTGGAGCTTAAGAAAAGTTCAACAATAAATTGTATAGCAAGAGTTGAGCTTTAGTTTTACACTGTAGCCTTCAGAGGATTAGGTAAACTCTGAATACATTTTTCTTTTGTGCTTGGCCTTATAAAGAGGGTTGACATGAGGGGATAGGAGACAGAAGGGGAGTCAGCCCACAGTATTTCAACAAATTTTATTATTAAGCTATAATCAATCCTATTTCATAAACCTTGATTCTTGATGATGCTTTTACTAAAGTATCTCCTTTGTGCACAGGGAAAATTGAGTGTCAACTTAAAAATATTAACCAATTCATGTTTTATTGTAAATAAGCTCTTGGGTAGGGTATTTGCCAAAGAGACAAGGATATGTCTGGCCACTCCTTTTCTGTGAATGATGCTTCTAAATTTTTGTCTCCAGTTTACTGATGGGAAAGACACTTAGGTGCATGCTAACGGTTCCTGGCCTTCAAGGTGGGATGTATTAGAATAGAAGGCTGTGCTTGCCGGTTTCCGAGCCTCTGGTAGCCATGCTCTCTAAATGCTCTAGCCGCTGGGGGAAATGGCAAGACAAAGATGTAATAATCAGGTGGTTCTGAGTTTGATCTCATACTTTTCCAGCATTATATTGCTATGTTGTACCCTGGAATATAGAATAATGACCAGCTCTCATATGAGACATGCAGCAATGTAAAAAATGACCCATGATGGGAATGAATGCTTCCCCCATCTTTCTTGTGCAAATAAAAGTAAAAAGAAACAATGTACAAGATTCTGAGATGATCAAAATCTGCAGATCTGTCACCCCACTTTATCTACTGTTACTTTTTATAATCTCAAGCACTTAAAGTGTTCACCATTTCTAGAGCCATAAAGAATCTGAGATCAATACCTAGGACATTTAAAAGAACTTAAAAATCAGACACATGTTGTGAAATTGGTGTTTTAAACCTCATTACTTTCCAGACATCATATGGGAAGTCAGTATTGGGAAACAATTATGAACCAGAAAACCAGATGGACTTGACCTCCAGCCTCCATTTGCTTCAGTTTCTGACAGTATGGGTGCTGACACTGTAAGATTTTCTTTGGGTTCTTAATGTCAAATTTTATTTTAATTATCTCGATCTTTTCTACATTAAAAAACGGGCAGGAGTGTGGTTTCTACTATTATTTATCTTTTGCTCTCATCTCAAATGATCAAATACCTCAGATGACCTGAAGGAAAACCAAGCTGTTTATTGATTTCTTCTTTTATATTTTATTTTGGTTAAGCCTTATACCCAATGCATACCCTACTATAGTATTATTTTCAGTTTTAAAATTCTAGTATAGAGGCTTAGAGAAAACACCTGATTGACTAAGGTCACTACTTCATAAGGAATATAGATGGGATTAGAATCAGGCACTCTAACTTAAAAGTTCATAATACAATACTACTACACTATTTAACCCATGTGAGTAACTTCATGAACTATTTATAATATGCTAATTCATGTATACAGAGATCCTTCCCAAGGAATTTAGAGAGAGACCAGGGGAAGGTAAGGATAGCGAGGCTGTATGGGCGCATGGTTCTTAGGACACATGGATTTTCTTACTTTGCTACCACATATGTACTTAGTAGGAGCTGTCACTTATCAAGAGGCTTGCTGGGAACAGTCCAGCTGTGTGTCAGTACAGCTTGGCTTTCCAATCAATCGAGTTACATGTTCCATTCTGAGAACAAATACATCTTGGAATTATGAAAAACACCGAGGCAGGCATCTTTCTCAGGAAAGAGATCCAGTGTGAAAACAACAAACACTTCTCACCATAGAAAGATTATGGATTAGCTTTTTGCATAGAAAAATGCTTAAATAGTACACATATTAAAGAAAAAGTGAAAGGAAGAAGCAATATCAAACTTCACATGGAGGGTGAGGAAATATTCAACATAAAACACCTGTTAGTAACAAATTGAATAAAGGCTACATCCTCTAAAAAGTCCAAAGCTTTGTGAGAATGGCATGAATTCTCACACACACAGGACTCTGAAGAACCCTGCCCATTTTCCTGCTTAGTTTTTGCCACATCATTGTTAAGACTGAATTAATCATTGTGGATAAATAATTAATACTTATGCATTTAAAAATAAAAATAGTAATCTTGTCCAATTGTAATACCATCAACAAGCCTCAGGATACAGCAAAGGAAAAGATCCTTGATCAAAATTCAGAGGGAAGATAGACACAATTTTAATTTGCTTCTTATGTGACATGTACCTGGGGGATTATTGCTTTAGATTCAACAGAATAGACTGCAGAGAAATTGAGTCAGAATAAATTGGGCATTTTGATGATTATAGAACTGTTTATATGTTTCTTCATATATCTAAATCAAAAAAATGTAAAGTTATGGATCTGAGTTTGTCTTCTGAGAAGTAAAAGTAATATTATTCAAATTGCTTAAAAAATAATGACAGATGACTCTATTTTAAGTTTTTCTACTTGGAAATCTGAACTGTCATAAAAGATGAGATAGCCGAGCGGTCATTTTACTTGGACAAAGGAAACTTCCTGCCATTCCTCTAATGACCGTACTTTTCTTATTCACTTAGAACATTTTAATTCAGGAAATTAACAAAATCCATTTGAAATGGAATTAGTATTCTCATGTTAATTGATAGTAAAATTAATATGAAAGGTCTATAAGAAAGATTTTCTATTATTTTTGTATTATCTCCACATCTATGTTTCACCATGCTTGTACAGTTAAGGAGAAAATTGTGGCTCCATAAAACACAGTCAACAATTTTCTGATGATTTTCAGTATGTGTTAGTGCCAATACTTGAAACTTCCTCTATTGTCTTACATGTGTGTGCAAGAACTAGCTCGATCACACTCACAAAGAACTATTTCAACCATTCCAGCCTTCAGTCACCTGTTGTCAAGAAGTTACCCAAGAGTGACACATCACTAGTATCTGTTTGTGCAACAGAGCTGTCTTTCCCCTTAGCTGGTCTTGCAAGATTGTGAGTTATTCAAAGGAAATCAAAGAGAAAAATTAAATGATAGTCTAGATCCTATAATTAAGTTAGTGTCTTTTGTCTCTTGTTTTCAAATAAAGCTTATCTCTTAAAGTGAGAATTCATAAGACAAATTACAGATGACATAATTAGGGAGATAGATTAATTAGGAAACATGATTTTCATTCTGTCTCTAAACCTCAAGGCAATTTATGCAGACCTCTTATATCAAAGGCACTGCAAGCAATTATTATAATACAGATTTCATTGTACTGTCAGAGATTTACTGTATCAGCAAGTCTTTATGGGGTCTGCAATATGGGTCCTTAAAAATCTTGTTAAGTGAGTCTTATAAGTATAGATGTGTAAGGATTTCTGTATCATGCAGGACACTTCCTATGGTAACTAAAGAATGATAGAAAACATGGCATTTTCTTAGCTATAGAGTTATTTATTTAAATGGCTTTGTTTCTTGGAAATATAGGCTGTGTAGGAAACATTGTGGTAAGCGAGGAAAGATAAACATTGCTCTTTTTCCTCTTTTATTCCATAATCAAATAACTTTTTAAGTTTATAAAACTACCATATGACTATTTTCTAATGCACTTTTCATTATTATTAGTGTAAATTAATTGCATAGAGAGGTTTCACTGGGATATTTATAAGTATGGATATAATGTACTGTGATCAAATTTACCACCTCTAACATTCTCTCCTAAGACCTTTATGTCTGCTCCGACTTTCCTCACAGTCTTTAGTGGGTTTCACATACATATAATGTACTTTAATCGTATTTACTCCTTCATCTTTCCTCCCTCCCCTCTACTTCTACTTTCCACCATGAATAAGCCTTCTTTTACAATTACCTCATTTCCCTTTTTCTTTTTAGGTCTAGAGTCTGCATATGCACAAAGGCATGCAATATTAGTTTTTCTGAGCTTGGTTTGCCTTGCCTGACATGACAATCTTCAATCCTATATATTTTCTTACAAGCAACATAGTGTTAAGTTTTATAAATAAACAGTAGCTATTGTGCATATGTGTCATATTAAAATTCTCTTATTGTATTTTATTTTTAATTAGTATATATTTGAAGTCTGAAGTGTTTCATTGTAATATTTTCATACATTCATACATTCACACAGTGAAATTTGAACAAATTCACCTGTTGGACCATATTCCTTTTTATTTTTTCTTTTTTATTGTGAAAATACTGTACAGAGGGGTTGCAATTACATGGCCAAGGTAATGAGTGCATTTCTTATCAAGCATTGCAGCCTCCTCCTTTGTTTCCCCTTGCCATCCCTTCCCATTCCCCCCCCCCAACCATATTCTTATTTTTCCTTTCCTTACCCTTCAAACAGCATGTAGTGGACTTAATCATGCAATCTTCATGTCCTCCAATTCTCATAATGCCTCAGCATCTACATTTTATTTATCCTTCCATAAGTTGTTGGGTACCTAGGCTGAGAATACAGCTTGGCTGTTGGGACTAGCGCTGCAGTTAATGAAGGTATGCTAACATCATCTATACAGACTTATAGTATTTTAAATATATACCCAAGAATGGCAGAGCCAGACATATGAAAGTTCTTTTGAGGAGCCTCCATATTGATTAGTGGCTGTACTAATTTATATGCCCATCAAGATTGTACAAAGGTTCTATTAACAATGTATTGTCAGCATTTGTGTGTGTGTGTGTGTGTGTGTGTGTGTGTGTGCGTGTGCGTGTGTGTGTGTGTGTGTGTGTGCGTGCCAGTACTATGGCTTAAATTTAGGGCTTTGTGCTCTTAGTCAGCTTTCTTGCTCATGGCCGATACTTTATCACTTGATTTATACCTACATCTCTTGTTTGTTTTTTGATTGTCCTTCTGACTTGAATGAGGTGGAAATTTAGTGTCATTTTGACTAGAATTTCCTTTATGGCTGTGGATGTTGAACATTTTCTCATGCATTTATTGGCCATTTGTATTTCTCTTTTTGAGAACTGTTCCATTCATTTTCATATTTATTAATAAACCTTTAGATCTTTTGGTATTTAATTTTATGAGCTCTGTATATGTTTTGGATGTTAATTTTTTGAGCTCTGTATATATTCTGGATGTTAATTTTTTGATCAATCACTTCTAAGCTAGACCTGTATCTTTTGTAATGTACAAAAATCAATTTCCAAATGAATCAAAGATCTTAATGTATGACCCCCAAACAAATATACAGAAATATACAGAAAAGGCTTGAATATATAAGCAAATGCAATAACTCCCTGAGTAGAATTTTAATTGTTCAGAAAATATGAGCAAGAATTAACAGATAGGATTACATCATATTGAAAGTCTTGTATACAGCTAAGGAAACAATATCCAGAATGACACACTCATGAAATAAGGATTAAAGATTGATAATATTAGGGATGCTTAACATTTGGATATTGTGTTGAGTTTTCATAGTTATCCATTTAAACTATTAAATGTTTTATTATTTAAAGTTTTGTTGAAAAAGAACTATTTTTTCCTAGTCTTCAAGTCCTTTGTCTTTAAATCATTTTTCTCTAGCTTTATTAGAAAATGAACACAATAAAAGTGCTATATTATTTTGATTTTGTGTTCTGAGTCCCTTGAGGATTTCTCATGCACAACAGAGAAGGCTGGATGCCACTTTATTCAATGCTCAGATGCCTAGTGATGCCCATTATTATTCTCATTTCATAGATAAATGAACAGAGCTTCAAAGAGGTTAATTAACTTGACCAAAATCACACAGCAAATAAGTAGTAAAGTCAACACTAATTCCAGGCTGCCTGGCTTCAAGTCCAGGGGCCCTTTCCATAGCACCATGCTACTCACTTGATAAATGTATTGCATGTATTCTTAACAATGGACATTTTTGTCTTCTCTGTCCCTAGAGCATCTAAACACTATGATAAACACCATATTTCATTCCTTAAGCATGGATTGATTACATGGTTCTAATGCAATACTCTTTTCAATAGCAATTATAAGAACAAACTTTGCATGTTGCAAAGTGAATTCGGCATGCCTTGCTTATGATCAATATGGACATTGTGCCATTCACACAATTTTTTCATTGTGCTGCTTGTATCTTGTTCTACAGAAAGTGTATGATGTCAGGCTAATTGTATAAACATGTATTTTTCCATTTTAAAAGCATGCACCAGACTACTAAAATGCTCTCAGATTTGAACCTTCTGTGCCATTGCAATTAAGGTGGATCTTGCTTCCTACTATGGGGATTGCTCTGTATAACTGATTACCAAGCACATCATGTAAAAGGCTCTTAGAAACTGCAAACAGCCCATTATGGAGAATGCACCTTATTAACAAAGGTCATATTAGAATCTCACCCGGTAACTAATCGCATCAAATGTACAGTACATCAATAGGCACATAGACTAGAAGCAACGTTTTCCAATTAAGTGAATCGGTTTGACCTTCTGAACTATAAATAAACTGCAGCAACAGCTCCTGATTAGGCTTAAAGAGTCTGACTTCCATTGCAAACAAATGCCTCTGAATTTAAGCATACTTAGAAAGTTAATCCTGTAAAGAGTCAATGAACAGATTTAAAGTTTCAGCATTAATGCCTTGGACCTGAGTTTCTTCAAATTTCTGCAGTGGAGGCAGAATGAGAATGCATCTCTTTGAGTAGATAAACAAGCCATGAATTAGCTCTCCCTCTCCCTCAGGATAACTAATTTAACAAGAGCAAACCCACTTTCAAAACAAGATAAAATATTTGCTTCTCTAGGTAATTAAAGGGCTTGGTTGGTCTACTGCTCCAATATGAATGCATGCAAATTAACTATACTCAGTGGAAACCTTAAACACTTGTTAAAAGCATATTTTGACTTGATTTTTATTTTATATCTGATACCAAATTCAAAATTCATTCATTCCATTTAGATGTGATGATAATATCCAATCCAATTAACAGTATTAAACTTAGTATACAAGTCTGATACTACCAGCCACCTTTAAAACTGAATAAACTGAGTGGTTTTCTGATCTTGGTAGTAGATTTGCATAGCCTTTGTAGGTCTCTGTGATCTCATTTGAAAAATGAAAGACTTCAATTTACTTCAAGCACTCTGTTGGTCTTTCTCTGTAGTTCTATATTCATGAGCTACACAGCTCACCTGTGTTCAGAAGTCCAGGCATTCTTCAATCAGCTAGATAGAAGTGGCTAATTTTCAGCAGCAGTACTGAATGAAGTCTATCTCAGAATTTATGGAGAGGAGTTATCTATAGAGTATTTCCAGAAATCTATACAAATGATGACTAGTAGATTTTCAACTAGCAAGATAAATATTTAATACTTAGTGATACAAGAGCATCTTACATAAATATCTTAACATATTTGTATAAAATATTTAGCTCCTGAAGGTATCTTTGAATACATTTGTAACCTTTAAAAAATTTTATATAGAAATACTCTTTTAGCAAAGTGAGCCTTTGATAAAATGATAGGATTTCATCACTAGATTATCTATACTACTTAATGCACTACAAACACTGTACTGTATTACACTACAAATATTACACTGTGTTGTTTATAGAGTTACGAAAGTAAAAATATATTTACATGTTGCATTCAGATATATTTTATTTGATATATTTTTGAAGTGTAGTTGGTCAAATCTGCAGATGAGGAGCTCATGGTTATGAACATTTAACACCTAGTGGTTTCTACAAATTCTTCTTACCTGAGACCTTTCCTCATGTGTTCTTCCAGTCAGCTCCAAATGTTTCCTCTCCTCTCTTACAGTAAACGAAAGTTTGCTTGTGTCACTTAATTATATACTTAAAATCTATATTGTACTTAAGACCAACTGTTAACACTGTAACATGGGGAAAATGTGAAGAACTGATCTACAATGTAAATTAATCTCCAAGACCCAAATTAATCATTAAATGGTATTTTGTAAAGAATAAAGATTTAGAGATATTTTTAAATGCAGAGTTCAAACAGACTAAATTTAATCATATCCCTATCTATTGTGACAGAACTTACAACAGTGAAGAGACATGTATCAAAAATAAAACATCAGCATATCCACATGCATACAAAATTTAGCATTTATTGTTATGACAATCACAAATGATTAGCAATGGCTGAGGCTAAATAATATAAAACCATTCTTGAAGAAAAAAACCATTATTAAGGTTTTGATAAAATAGATGCTTGAAGAGAATGGGGTCATGAGACCTTACAGGTGTCTATAAACACTAAAGAAGAATGGCGATAAACTGGAAACCCTTATTTGATGAATTTTTCTGTTTTTTAAAACAATGGAAAGCTTAGTAATTTTGGTTTTAAGAGTCTCTCTTTTACTGCTCATACATAATTGACTCCAGTTCTTCAGACCATCAAGCAAATGCTTTTGAAGGAAAGGAAGTAATTTTGCTCCTAGGTCTAGGTATTTAAGATTCCAGAAGATGACTAGTCTACCCCATTAGAGGGCAAAGATAAGCACTCTGATGACTCCTTTGAATCACTTAAATATTCTAAATATTTATATACTAAGTATTCACCTATGTTTTAGTTACCCAACAGTAGCTTTGCCATAGACATGTTCTTTTATTCCCCCCATGGTTTTAGAATTCTACTTTTGGGGAGGAGTGTAACAAGTTCTCTAGGATAGAAGGGAAAATTGTTCTAGCTACCTGTGTCTTTGAGGTAATTGTTTACCGAATAACAGCCATTAAATAATCTGGGAACAGTGATACCCTTTCCTTGTTTTATCCCTAATTAACAATGCATGACAAAAGGTGATGTGATAACTGTAAATTAGGGCAAACAAACCATACTAGAGACTTATTTTTCTCCCAAGGCCAATAGCTTGACATGGATGTTGTTTTAATATTCCCACTTGGGGCTGCATATCTAATGTTATCTTTGAAAATGTGCTAACAAGCTTGAAAGTACTTAATACATTTTTATTATAATGGGAAATTTGAAAAAAACTGAAACCTGATGCTTCTTATTCAGAACATAATGTGAAAGCAAGAGGGCACAGGAATATGGCAGTATAATTTATGCAACATGGTAGGATTGTCTTAATTTATTATCTTGCATGAAATGCCTTTTTCCCCCTTTCACTTATGACATAGCTATTTCCATATTGCTAACACGTTTTTACATAAGAATTTAAATTTCTCCAGAAGATCTTTTAGAGTCAAACTGTTCTCCTGGGAGGAGGGTTTAGATGGCTCATTAACAATGTGTGAAGACTTCTAACACTGCATTCTAAAATGTAACAGACTATTGAATAATATTAGGGTGAAGCTTTAAAATTCTAAAAGAAGCTGTTTTGGAACACTGGGGAGAATTAGGGAGTTGGGAATTAACTCATAATTCAGATATGTCTATTTCCAAAGTTATGTGCTTCTTTACAGATACCAGCATTGGTTAATATTATGTGTTATAAATTCATATATGGGCCATAACAAGAGAAAGGATGCTACCTTGAATATTCTACTTGAAGACTACAGCTGTTATAAAATGCCCTTGTACCTGAAATATGATACTGAATTCCATTTGAAATGTATGTTTCTGTGAACTAAAATGTGTAGATTGAATTAAACTAAACCTGTGATCTGCACAATTCAACCCAACGATCAATTAGAATTTCAGAAAATGAGGGTTCTGTGAAGAAAACTAGTATGATCAGAGACAACAAGCTGAATGGTCACCAGCGATAACAGGAATTACTATAATTTGTCTGGATCTCATGTCTCCATCAATGTGAAGAATGGAAATAGTCCTGGCACCCTACTCAGGAGGCTAAGATCTGAGGAGCAAAGTTCGTCAAAGCCTGTCCTGGGCATGAAAGTCTGAGAGATTCTTATCCCCAATTAACTACCCAAAAGTACTAGCCTTGAGGGAAAAAAAAACTCAGGGAAAGTGCCCAGGCTCTGAGTTCAAGTCCAAACACTGGCACACACACACACACACACACACACACACACACACACACACACACATGAAACAAAAAAGAAAAACAAAAAACTAAACATGAGTTCAATGGTGTTTAATCCTTACAGTAGGTAGTAAGAATTCATCATAAAGAGACAGGAAATAGCATTTAAAATGAGTGTAATGCCTATTTCCCCTACACCTAAGTTATCATCAGAGATGCTGCCAGGAAAAGAAAGCAACTCTCTAAATAAAGATTCCTTAGGAATAAATCCCACCTTGTGGCAACCCATACTGTAAGATATCATCTGGGCAAGGATCTGGGTGTCTCAGAAGCAGAGATTCAATGAAAAAGAAATAAGGAGATAATAACTCTAGCTGTGATTATTTAAATGTGCAGTTAGTAACAATGGTGATGGTAGTTCAACTTTAGAAGGCCCCCCGGAGTGAAAGAGGAAACAGAACAATCCAATCATGGGGAAAGGGCCTACAGCACGCAGGTAACAGGATCAAAAGGAGGAGTTGCAGTGGTTTCCCTGGAAAACAGTGTCAGTTGGAGTAAAGGTGGATTCTTCAGAAGCTGTGAGATACAGGATGCATGGTCTGATCAATTGTAAGTGATCAATCATGAGGCGGTTGGAAAATGACACTCAGGATCACAGTGGATATTTGTCATTTGGGGGTTACTGGTGCACCGATGAGAAGAGTTTTGGTGGTCCTGGTGGAGGAGGGAGACAAGCTACTTTGAGGATATGGCAGCAACTACAGTGACCAGCCTAAAGTGAAATCTGCCTGTATGGAATCATATGTGATTTCTCTGAGTGGCTGATGATACATCAAGGCAGTGACAGTATCCTTTTACATTAGCAGAGATGAATCAAAGCACAAATTTTACATAAAAATGTGGTATTTGGGGTTTTTGGTAATTATCTTACATATTTTTTTTATTTCATTTTACCAACTCCTAAAATAAAACCAATGAAGAAGGCTGGGAATGTGGCTCAGTGGTAGAGTGCTTGCCTAGCATGCATGAAGGGGTTTGATTCCTCAGTACCACCTACACAGAAAAAGCTAGAAGTGGCACTGTGGCTCAAATGGAAAGAATGCTAGCCTTGAGCAAATGAAGCTCAGGACAGTGCCCAGACCCAGTATCAAACCCCAGAACTGGCAAAAAGAAAAAGAAAAAAAGAAAGAAAGGAAAGGGAGATATAGAGTTCCAATCATAATTTTCCTAAACTATTAATTAGGACAATGGCAGATTTTGAATCTCTGCACTAAAACTACAGGCTAGAACTTTGCTTCAGGTAATGATAAAGTAGCTAAGGTTAGGGTATCATTTATACTTTGAAAGACCCAAATGAAAACAACCCAAATCCTGACACATTATGGAAAGCAATTGTCTCAGGCTCTGTAGGAGGGCTACAGGATCGCTAGGAGAAGACAAGCTTGCGAGGTATTTCCTCACAAACTTATTCCGTCTGGGAACAGTATGTCCAGGGTGGCCTTTTCAGAATTATAGACTTGCTGGGCTGAAGAATGTCAGGGAGGTTGAAATGACAAGAGTTTGAAAGATAGGAAGCACATTTTCAGTACAGCATAACACAAACAATGGCGAAGAACATGAATTCAGTTCCTACCTTCATGCCAATAATAAATAGGAAGTTTCAACAAAAACTATGAGGCAGAAAATACATAAAAATTCATCATCCAAATATAATTCTTAAAAGTTTCAAGAACTGGACAGTACAATTTGTTACTGAATTGAGTTATAAAACAGAAACATTAGTGAGCTTTTCCAAATTTTTAAAATATATTCTGACTATTGGAAACTAAATTGTACAGTAAGTTTTCCTATGTTACAATTCAAAAAGCAATATAAAATTCACTTAAGAATCAAGAAGGGGCAAATCTTAGGCAGTGTTTATCAAATGGTCTTGGAAAACATGAGGAGTTGAAAATAATGTTATATATTCAAAGTTAAGATCCAATAAACTATGGATAAAGCAGAGTGTGGAGTGAGGAAGACATTGGCCAAGTTGTATTGTATTGTACCCTTCCATTTTTGATAGTATAATGATCACTGTTTGAGACTTACCCAAGAAACTCTTTAAAAGGTCATGGAGTTTAGCATATTAGAGAACATATTTTAAAAATAACACTTTGAGTTACTTTATTCAGTATTTACTTGGTACTATGACTCCTCTTAGAAAGATGTTAAACTTCATTAGTAAAGCAAATTAATTCTAAACACAAAAAACTAATTTGAGATGTCAGAGATATAAAAATGCTACTAATATGATTAGAAAAGAGAATAATTAGGAGACCTTCAAAATAATTTTTAATACTGTACCTATCCTTTTCTATAAATTTTCTAAATTTAATGACAAAAGCTATTGATTTTAGAACATTATTTACCAGAGCTAAGATATGGAGCCAACCCAGATGCTCCTCAGTAGATGAATGGATCAAGAAAATGTGATGTATATATAGAAATTCTATGCCTGTATCAGAAAGAATGACACCTCCCTATTTGTTAATAATTGGAGAGACTTCGAAAAAAATTATACTAAATGAAGTAAGCCAGGCCCAAAGAAACATAGGTCCCATGGTTTCCCTTATTTGCAATAACCAGTATATACCTATAACAAGTAGAAAAGGTCAAAAGCTATGTACATATGACCAGATAAAATGAAGTAAAGTGAAATGAACCCCAAGATAGAGACACAAGTGGTTTTTTTCTTTCTTGCTATTGTTTCTAAGGTATTTATAATGCACCGTGTGATTTTTATGTTTCTTCTCATGTTTCTCCCCCATGGTATAACCCCTGTTTTCACTGTATTTGATGTTGGTGACCTGCATCTTGTATATACACTTCTCTGATTTGGGGAGGGGAAGGGAAAAAGAAAATGCTTAAATAGGGATACAGGCTGACCCATTGTAACAATGAGATGTACAAGACACTATGTTGAAAAACAAACTTTACAATTTAGGTGGGGGGGGTGTAGTTGTGGAGGTGGGAGGGAAGGGATAGTATGGGAAAAACAAAGGAAGAGGTGACAGTGCTTGATAGGAAATGTACTCATTACCTTGACCATGTAACTATAACCCTTCTGTACAGTATTTTTACAATAAAAAACATGTAAAAATAATAATAAAAAAATTTAGTTTGAGCAAATGTTCATGCATAATAAAATATACTAACGTGAGTAAATTTGGAACCATTTTCAAAACAGGAATGAGACAGAAAAATTGATGCTTTTCAGCCACAGGGTAGTTCTTTAAAATATCATTCTACATTTCTTTTAGAAATAGTTGATGCATTAGTGAACATGTAGATTCTTTAGTGAAAAATGAATGTTTTAAATATGTAAGCATATGTGACCATATATCCTATTCACACGTACTTGGTCTATGCTAATCTTTTAAGTAAAGGTGACATGTGAATGAAAGTCAATATAGGAGGTCTGAAATCAATGAGATTATGACATTCTTTGAGGAAAACAATTTGCTGATGCTTATGAAACTAACAACTGACAGATCATCCTTAATGACAATTTCTTAAATTCAAAACACAAACACTAGAAAAAAGCAAATATTTCCACTGTGAAATTCACACTCATCACATCTATCAATCTATCATTTAAATAGCAACATCAAAGTCATCTTCTATGTCAAATGTGATCTCTGTCTGCAAATATTTACTATGAGAAGACAATAAGATTTTTAAATGTTTTAAATAACATCTATAAAAGATATAAAAACAGCATATATACTTATGAATAAAATTGGTTAACATAATATGGTTAAAATATGTCCTTGTTAAGACTTCTATTCTTGAGAAATAAAGTAAGTACTTTTTATGAAACATGGTAAAGCTTCCATTATAGTTTTGCAATATATATATGTATACATATGTATACTTATATACACATATATGTCTATTTATGTATATATATATATATATAGAGAGAGAGAGAGAGAGAGAGAGAGAGAGAGGAAAGAAACATTTTGGTAGCATGGCCTTAAAAGTATTTTTATGACCTAAGAGTTATACTAATTTTGCAAGAAAAGAAAGTAATTACCTACCCATAAAATATTTCAAAAAAATTCCCTTAAAGGCCATCAAGGTGTAGGGCTTATATCCAGCCATCCTTTAAAAAAAGTGTTGAATAGGTTTGGAAATTATAATGAACATCCAGTTCTACAAAAACACCGAGTATAGCTCTTTTATAATGAATTATTATATATTAGTGATCTTAAACCTTAATAATTATAATTTCCAAGTTGTGTTATTTCACATTTGTATTTAAATCATTTGTATAGAACTATTGTATGTTTCATTTTATCATTATTATTAAGAAATAAAAAATAGATTCATTACTTCTTTTAACTGTAGGCAGATAATATTGCTTTTGCTAATTCAAAGCTATTCTCTTTGAAACATCTTCTACATTTAAAGATTCTTATGTAGATGATTCAGATCATAGGATTTTACCATAAGCTATTGTAGTCAGGCTTCATGGTGCTACATAAGAAAAGTTTACATCAAACAAAGAAGCTAAGGAGCAAATATACTATAATTTGTGAATGGGGCCAGAAAGATGGTCATAGTTGAGTGTTTCCTGAGTACATTATGGAAAGTTTCCTAAGGAAGTAAGAAAGAAACAAAGGGTATATGTTTTTTCTCTCATATGTGGAAGTTCAATTCAAAATATAAACATATATTAAAACACATATAAGACTATGTGCAAATATACAAGATAAAACTGACTGAAGTTTGAGTCAGTAGGCTATATTCACAAATAGATTCCAGTGCTGTAACTTTGTTGAAAAATTAACTGACAGTTTATCAGAATGAGTTGTGAGGCTGAAGCATGATTTATCGAAGAGGGTGTGAGATTTATGGAGAGGAGTATCAGATGAAGGGTAGGATGAATTGTTGGAAAAAACAGTACTCAATGTACATATGTGAAAATGGAACCCGGTCACTTGAGAGTATGGGTAGAGTTGGGTGATATTAGTGAAGGGAGAATGAGGATTGATCAAGATGCATTGTGCTTACAAATAGACATATTGAATTGAATTGCCCATGTACAACTACTTAAAATAGAAAAAGAAATCAGGAAAAAAAAACCAAACTCAGCATACTTAGCACATATTTCAAAATTAATTGTGTACTTCCTAACAATAATGGAAACATTGAAAGAGCTCAAATCTTTGTTTACCACAAAGCAATATGTGTTTGTGGGGGTGGGGGCGGGTGAGTTGTGGGGCTGAAACTCAGGACCTGTGTGCTGTCTCTGAGCTCCTTTTGCTCAAGGCTAGCCTAGTGCTCTATCACTTTGAGCTGAAGTGCCACTTCTGGTTTTCTGGTAGATATTTGGAGGTAAGAGTCTCAGGGATTTTCCTGAACAGGCTGATTAGCTAGGATTACATATGTAAACCATTGGTGCCTGGCCTTCCAGAGCAGTTTCTAAATCTGGGACAGATTCTCTTAGTGTCATCTTGAAGGCCTCTTATACTGTCCAGATACTTTCCACTACTAAGTGGAAATAAAGGGTCTGGATGGTACATCTGAGAATTATAAACTTCTAAAAACACAAACTAGATACTATACCCATTTGAACTATAGACTGAAAATTTAAACTCATTTTACATGAACATTTACTTAACTATTGTTGCACGTTTTGAGTTATTGTAAGCCCTTTATGTGTCTATTTGGTTCATGTTTACAAAGTTAGTAGCAAATTTAGAAGTTAAGCAAATGCTGAAATCATAGATAATTATTTTTGTTTCCTTAATACGGCTACCTTGTGATAATAAAATGTCATTTACATTACATCAGACAAGGTTCAAGGCAAGAAGAAATAAAGAGAAGGTATGGCAGAGAGAGAAGAAAAATGGAATGGAGGCAAAACTGGAGGACAACAGGTAGAAAGGATTAAAGAAAAGGAAGATGGGACAAAGGGAAGGAGGAAGGAAGATGGGAAGTGAGAGAGGAAAGAATGAAGGAATAGGTTTACCCCTTTTGATTGGAGATAAAAATGTTCATGAGGAAGACTTATAGTTTGGAATTTACTTTTTTTAAAATTTAATTTTAAATTATCTTTAATTAGCTGTATAAAGGAGTTGCCATGTAACAAAGCAGTTTATGAATACAATACTTTTTTATTGTGAAAATACTGTACAGAGGGGTCACAATTACATGGGCAAGATAATGAGTACATTTCTTATCAAGCATTGTAGCTTCCTCCTTTGTTTCCCTTTCCCATCCCATCCTCCCCGGCCCCCCCCAATCCTCCTCCCCTCTACCACCAAAGTTGTAAAGTTCATTTTCGACATAACAACTTGTACGTCTAATTGTTGCAACTGGTCCACCTGTATCCCTATTTAAACGATTTGTTTTTTCCCTTCCCCTCCACAAATTATACCAACCTCAAATACAGTGAAAGCAGGGGTTATACCGTGGGGAAGGGACATACAAAGCAACAAAGAAATCATCTTATAAATGTGTTACAATACATTTTGATCAGTGTTACACCTTTCAGCATTTCATCCCTCTTTGACCCACACTTTCCATTACTTTTCTTAATTTTGTAGTACATACAATGAAGTATTGACTGCATTTTTCTAATGGATGAGTAAAAATGAACTTTCTTTCTTGAGTGTCCACTCAGTAAAAGCAAATAATAACTGAAGGAGACTAGCAAAGAGAAAACATATTAAAAGAATAAAGAGATTGATGGGAATGACTAGATTTTAAACATATTTTATATTTTTTCATCTATACCTAGTTTCTAGTTGGAGACAATTACAGATAGAATATTAAAGTAGGGTTTTTTTTTTAAAGTCCAAGATAAATGCCAAAAGAGAAGACAGAGAGCTGTAATTCCAAGCTTCACCATGGTAATATTGTTGTAGAAAAACTAACATTATCAGGCAGATTTATGGCCAGTTGATGGTGTCCAAACAGTTTTGATATATGGCTTGATTTCAAAATGGCAGGAGAAGTTTAGCTCAGAAACAAAAGAGTTAGCATCTCAACATTTTTCTAGCAAATGGTCTACATTTTATAGCAATGACTTATGGGAAGAAAGTGAACATGTTTGAATTTGCAAATTGCACAAAACCGAGAGGAATAGTAAAAAGTTGCATGGAAAGAACTATGTGCAAATTGTCACCTTGCTGCTCTGATAATGTAAATATAAAAAGATGAAGTACAGACCACTGTGTACTTTATTTACACAGACAAAATCTTCATGAATGTAAAACAAGCAGGCTTTCAAGCTCAATATGAACCATAGCCATACGGATGTGGGTAAATCTATTGTAATAAAAACTTTATTAAAAGGAAAGCGTATTATCTCAAAAGAGGAAATGCCACGCTCAGTTTTATACATCATTCTTTCAAGGAGACAGAAGAAAACAATTAAGTGGGATAGATCTGGAGAAATGGGTCAATGCAGGGTTAGAGACACTTTCAAAACTTTTTTCATAAAATTGTAGTGCTTTTAGAAGCCAAGCCACTTGCAAACTCCTTCCCTTATTTAAAATCCATGCAACAAAAAGCAAACACCCTCACCTAGTAACAGCAACAGTTCCATGGAAACAGTGTTAATGGACAGAAATTGTGGAGAAACTGATTTTTTATTGCATTTATAACAATATTTGCAACTGTTAGAATGGCACATTTCCCATCTCTGTAAGTCTTCATGTAAGAAGAGTGCATTGAGGAGTGCATTTAATATTTTTTTTGCCTTCTTTCTTGCCACAAGAATGCTTGTCACACATTAGCACCAACAGCTGTTTATTTAAGGAATGATTAAATAAAAAGGAGTTATTTATTAGCATGTAGGAAGCATTTGGTATTGGTTAGGAATTAGCTAATTTTCCAAAACTCTATAGAAGGAACACTTATTTTCTTTTTGCCCTGACCTGAAATGAAGCTTACAAAGAAAAAGGAACTTGACTCTCACCAGAAAAGTGAATGGAGCAGATAGGAAATCTGTCCCTTGAGCTTGTGTCAAGCAGTAGAAAGTGAATGCTAAATTTAAGTGTCTATAAGATTATGTCAGCCAACATGCATTATATTATCTATCTATCTATCTATCTATCTATCTATCTATCTATCTATCTATCTATCTATCTATCTATCACTATGATATATCTTCTAGCTATACTGTATCTGATTGTATCTCTAGAAATCTATCTATTTAGATAGGAAAGGTTAGAACCAATTTAATTAAAATGTTTATGAACCTTAAAGTTGAAGAGTAGAGGTTTGATTTCTGAAACAATCAGGTCCATGTTGTGAACATTTGAATTAATTACTAGGAAAATAGCCCAGAGTACAACCAGACAGACTACTACAATATACTTGAGTAGCAAGAGGCCAGTGTGTGGTGGGGCTTTATTGTGCTTTGGGTACTTAGATAAATTGTAAAGCTCAGCAGGAACAAGAAGGTGGAAAGGTTTTAAAATCTAGGGAAAGCTAGAAGTAAGAAGTTCTGGAGGGTCCTTGCACAGTAGGATAGCTGTAGATAACAGCCATGTGCTGTTATCTTCAAAAAGCTGAAAGAAACCCCTTGGGAAGGTTCGTTTTTTTTTTTTAACCATAAAGAAATGAGAAACCATAACTATAGTATAACTAACTGGAGTTTGATCCTAGGGCTTCATATTTGCTAGGCAGGTGCTCTACCACTCCAGCCCATTTTGCTTTCACTATTTTTACAATAAAGTGTTTACATTTCGGTTCAGGCTAGCCTGGACCCAAATCTTCCTATATATTCTTCCCACATTGCTGGAATGACAGCCTTGAGCCATTACACTGAGCTTTTTTTAAAATTTTTAATTGAATTTATTTTCAATTGTCTTTAAATAATTGTGCTAAGGGGTTTCAATTCACCATGTCAATTTATGAGTATACTAAATATTGATCACTGCCACCCATCCTATCATTCTTCCACATGTTTCCCAACTGTACCCATCTGCTCCTTTCCTTGTTCTTTTTTCACATATATCCCCTGAATATCATGGCTATATTTACCCACCATTCCTCACTCAGCTTCAGGTTGGAGATCAAGTCCCCTGAATGTTTTTCTCCAAGGTAGCCTCAAATGGAACCATAATCCTCCTGACCTCCACCTTATGCATAAAATGGATTATAGGTGTGAGCCACTGTGTTTGGCTAGCAAGACACTTTATTTAATTTTTGTGTGTGTGGGTTGTGGGGCTTGAACTCAGGGTCTGGGCCCAATCCCTGAGCAATTTTTCCTCAAGTCTAGCATTCTACCATTTTCAGCAACAGCCCCACTTCTAGTTTTCTGGTGCTTAATTGGAGATAAGTCTCATGGACTTTCCTGCCTGGGCTGGCTTTGAACCTGGATCATCAGATCTCAGCCTCCTCAAGTAGCATCACAGGTGTGAGCCAAGAGAATCTGGTGGCAAGACCTCTTTTAAAGGACTCACACGTCAAAGAGATAAAGATTGATTTTGTAATGATGCATTTTCAAATTAAATGCCTTAAAGAAAAGGAATATTGGCAGCCTAGCATCAGGAAGATCCCTTCTGAGGTTTAGTCAGACAAGAAGGAATTTTACTGCCTTTTTGGTTGGTGCTCAGCAGAAGTTGAATGAATGAGCAAATGAGTAAATAAAGCTTCTCTTTAGAACTATAATGTTAAATCTTTCCATTAATTGAAAAAATACTTTAAATGCAACCACAAATTGAAAAATTAACTAAAGCAAATCTGCCATAATATGTTAAAAGCCTGATTTTATAACTCTATTTTTGTGTGGAATTTGTTTATATATTAAATGCCATATATTTCAAGTGTATTATACACAGAATGTACATTAACTGCTTATAGAATCAAAAAGGCTCCCTAAATCTTCAACTGGAGGCATAGTGCATAACTATTTACTGAAGTAGAGCTCAGCCTAACATTCAATGTCTATCAAACATAATACAGAAATCTCTGGGTGGCTTCTGACTCTAATCCTGGTTACTAAGGAGGCTGAGATCTGAGGATCACAGTTCAAAGCTCAGGAAAGTCTGTAAAACTCTTCTCTCCAATTAATCATGAAAAAGCTGCACATGAATCTGTGATTCAAGTGGTAGAGTGCTAGCCTTTAACAAAAAAGCTCAAGGACATCATGCAGGCTCTGAGTTCAAGCTCCAGGATCTGGACAGAAAACAAAAACAAACAATCCAGAATCTATTGTATCACTTTTGTTTGTTCTTAGGCTGCAGACATTAAGCCATGACCTGATGTAAGCTGTCTCAATGCAGTCTCTGTGGCTGTAATATAGGAATGATAACACTTCTCTGTCTTTCCTCAATAACTCATTTCTGATAAGCAAATGAGAATGGGAAAGCACTTCGTAACTGAAAAAATGACTGCAGAAATGAAGAGAAACTTTAAAATGAATGCTGAATGTAGAAAGTCCGTGATGAATGCATTTCATATTTCATTACCTTAACAAGAATATCTCAAAGTGTAATCAGGTATGGAGATTCAGTTAGTGTGTAGGACTCTGCAAACAAGAATGACTATTCTCCTCAACTAATGGTTAAATCTAAGTTAGTGATACGTTTAAAATTACTGGAATTTTAACAGAAACAGTGAAACAACAGTCAATATATTGACTTTTTTCCCATTCAAATCACACCCCACAACTATGAAAAGTTCCGTTCCTATTAAGCTATTCTGTTGGAAAATGATAGACCTCATTGACAATTTGGTTCAGATGCCAACACTTATGGACATAACATGCACATACACACAAATACACACATACAAATTCATGCACACTCACACACAAACACAAACACTAGTAGATTTCCCACACTAGCCCCAAACGGTTTGAGAGACCAGGAAGCTTACTGTACTAGATCTCTGATGCTGGTAAGGGATCCAGTTTATAGGTTGAATCTCTCTCACACAGTCAAAGTAGTACCTGTTTTTTTAAGGGCTTGTCTGAGTATGGAGCAGAAGGAGAAAGGAGATGAGCTGGATTAAAAAGCTTTTATATTCAAACTACAAAAAGAAATTCAAATGTTACTGAAATATAAAGAGTTTTTTAAGTTTCATTTTTATTATAAAGGTGCTGTACAGAGGGGGTTACAGTTACATAAGTAAAGTAATGAATACATTTCTTGTTGAACATTGTTACCCCCTCTCTCATTTTTCTCACACTTTACCTCCTCCATTCCTCCCCCACAAATTGTAAAGTTGATTTCCAACATAGTATCTTGTGAGTATTGCTGCTGCATTGGTTCACTTTGTCCTTTGTCTCACCATTTTGTTATTTTCCTTCCCTTCCCCAAATCAGATAAACAAATATATAAGATATAGGGTACCAAAATAAAAATCAGTGATAACAGAGGCTAAAACAAAGGAAAAAATGAAAGAAAAAAGAAATAACTTCACACAGTACATTAAACAAAACAACAACAATCACAAACCCTCTTGCTTCCATGTCTTGGAGTTCATTTCATTTAGCATCATTTTATATGATCACATGTATGTAGCTACTGAGCTATTGTGATCCTCTGCTAGGACTATCCTAGACATACAGTAATTATTACAAATGAGGGAAACCATGGAGCCTGTTTATCTGGATTGGGTTTACTTCACTTAATATGATTTTCTCCAACTCTTTCCATTTCTTTACTAATGGGAGATGCCATTCTTTCTGATGGAAGCACAAAATTCCATTTCACATATATACTACATTTTCTTGATCCCTTCATCTACTGAGGGGCATCTGGGTTGGTTCCATATCTTAGCTATGGTAAAGAATGCTGCAATGAACATAGTTGTGCTAGCAGTTGTAGGGTGGCCTTGTTTGTGTTTGCCTAATCTTTAAAGTCATCTACTTGTCTTGAAGTCTTGACAAGCATAACTTTGTATAACTGAGACTCCATGCCTTGTTTCCCTCTTGTCTTACTGAGGTAGTATAAAGGAGATACAGTTTTAGACTACCTAATGATTTTCCTACCAAACATTGTGCACAACCTGGTGAAATTATTGCAGGAATACTGCTCTAATAGAGAGGGAGTGTTGTACTCACCAACCTACCCAAGAACTCTGACAATCCACGTGAATGGACAATATAGATTCTCAGAGATATATTTAAATTTGTCTGTGGTACTTTTGCTTGTGTAGCTTTTTTGCTCTTGTCAACTGCTCTACCATTTGAGTCACAGCTCCACTTCTGGCTTTCTTCAGGCCACTTGGAGATAAGGGAAAGGATGGTAGGGGAAAAACAAAGGAGAAGGCAACAATGCTTGATAAGAAATTTACTCATTACCGTGCTTCACAATAAAAAACTTATTAAAAAATATGATGTTAATACTAAAGCTACCAGAAAAACTATGTTTATTGCAGCATTATTTACGATAGTTAAGATATGGAAACAACCCAGATGCCCCTCAGTAGATGAATGGATCAAGAAAATGTGGTACATATATACAATGAAATTCTATGCCTCCATCAGAAAGAATGACACTGCCCCATTTGTTAGGAAATGAAAAGACTTGGAAAAAATTATATTAAGTGAAGTAAGCCAGGCCCAAAGAAACATGGTTATTTGCAATAATTAGTATATGTCTGAGACAAGCAGAAAAAGTCAGATAAGTTGATGTTAGGCAAAAGGAACCCCAAGATAAGTATTCAAATGTTTTTTTCTTTCTTGCTATTGTTTCTAACATATTTATAAGGTGATTTCTTCTTTTTATTGTGAAAATACTGTACAGAGGGGTTACAATTATATGGGCAAGATAATGAGTACATTTCTTATCCAGCATTGTAGCCTCCTCCTTTGTTTCCCCTTCCCATCCTCCCCCCCTCCCACAATCCTCCTCTCCCCCCACCAAAATTGTAAAGTTCATTTTCAACATAACGACTTGTACATCTCATTGTTGCAATGGGTCCACCTGTATCCTATTTAAACGATTTGTTTTTTTCTCTTCCCCTCCACAAATTATACCAATATCAAATACAGTGAAAGCAGGGGTTATACCATGGTGGAGGGACATATAAAGCAACAAAGAAATCATCTTATAAATATGTTAGAAACAATCACATGAAAGAAAAACCATTTGAATACTTATTTGGGATTCATTTCACCTAACATCAACTTATCTGACCTTTTCTGCTTGTCTCAGACATATACTAGTTATTGCAAATAAGGGAAACCATGGAACCTGTGCTTCTTTGGGCCTGGCTTACTTCACTTAATATAATTTTTTCCAAGTCTTTCCATTTCCTAACAAATGGGGCAATGTCATTCTTTCTGATGGAGGCAAAGAATTCCGTTGTGTATATATACCACATTTTCTTGATCCATTCATCTACTGAGGGGCATCTGCATTGGTTCCATATCTTAGCTATGGTAAATAATGCTGCAATAAACATAGTCGTACTGGTAGATTTAGTGTGGCCTTGTTTGTGATCATTTGGGTAAATGCCCAAAAGTGGGATTGCTGGGCCATAGGGGAGCTCTATGTGGTGTCTTTTGAGGAACCTCCATAGTGCTTTCCAAAGTGGTTGAACAAGTTTCCATTCCCACCAACAATGCAGTAAGGTTCCCTTCTGTCCACACCCCCTCCAGCATCTGTTGTTATTAGAGTTCTGGATTATAGCCATTGTTGTTTTGATTTACATTTCTTTTATGGCTAGAGAGGTTAAGCATTTCTTCATGTGTCTATTGGCCATCCTTTTTTCCTCTTCAGAGAAGTTTCTCTTTAAGTCTTTAGCCCACTTATTTATTGGGCAGTTGTTTCTTTGAGGATTTGTTGTTGGGGGATTTAATTTT
>NW_012267224.1:29317674-29328526 GCF_000151885.1 Dipodomys ordii
TCTCTTATTCACAATAACTAGTATATATCTGAGACAAGTAGAAAAGGTCAGATAAGATGATATTAAGCAAAATGACCCTCAAGATAAGGATACAAGTGGTTTTTTCTTTCTTGTGATTTTTTGTTGCTTTGTATGTCTTTTCTCCACAGTATAACCCCTGTTTTCACTTTATTTGATGTTGCTATAATGTTGCAGAAGGGAAAAACAAATTGTTGAAATAGGGATACAGGTTGACCCATTGCAACAATGAAATGTACAAGATGCTATGTCGAAAAACAAACTTTACAACTTAGGTGGGGCGGGAATGTAGTTGTGGAGGTGGGAGGGAAGGGATGATAGGGGAAAAACAAAGGAGGAGGCAACAATACTTGATAAGAAATGTACACATTATCTTGCTCATGTGACTGTAACCCCTCTGTACAGTATTTTCACAATAAAAACTTATTTTTAAAAAAAGTCTCAAAGACTTTTCTTCCCCCCCCCCCACAGCTTTGAATTGCAATCCCAAAATCTCAGCCCCTTGAGTAGCTAGGATTACAGGCATGAGACACCATCACCTAGCTTAACTCACTGTGATTGGTCAGTATTCTATCCTGGAATTGTTCTCTGTACTCATCCCATGCTTTAAGGGACTCTACCATCACCTTCCCCATTTATTTACATTTTTGTCTTTGTGGAAAGAGGAAGTACTATCTGACTTTCTATTGAATACAATTTCTAATACATTGCATTTTCACAATGCACTGGCACCATGCTAATAAATTATGAGACATTATGATATACACTAGGGTTATATTTGATTTCTAGACTTTGTGAAAAGTCCTTTATCTAGAGAATATAAATATATATGAGGCAAGAAATTCATTATTTTCTTCTTCCTTCCCTTATTTGTCATTTATGAAATTAAATGACAGACTTCTAAGATAAGTATTTGGAAAACTATGCTTCTTTTCAAATGGGTAAATAGCAAATGAGACTGTTTTTCCCTCTGAGGAATGGAAATGGTCTTGGTCTCAAAGCCCATTTCTAAGCATCTATCAATCATTCTATATGTACAGAACCAGCCATTTATAACAAAAACATTATCAGTTTAACTATTTTATAAATACACGGCTTTTGTTGGCAAACTGCAATTCTGAACCAAATCTGTGAATTACTATGACTGTAAAGCCGGATACTTGTGTCATCATTTTAGGTTAATGATGCCTTACCTATTTTGTTGTTGTTGGTCCTGGGGCTTGAACTCTGGGCCAGGGCACTATCCCTGAGCTTTTCAGCTCAAGGTAAGTGTTCTACTACTTGAGCCGCAGCGCCTCTTCTGGTTTTCTGGTGGTTAATTGGAGATAAGAGTCTCATGGACTTTCCTGTCCAGACTGGCTTTGAACTGTTATCTTCTGATCTCAGGGTCCTCAGTAGCTATGATTACAGGCAAGAGCCACCCACGCCTTGCTTTTTATAATGAGTACATTTCTTATCAAGCATTGCTGCCTCCTCCTTTGTTTCCCACCTCCCCCCAAGGTTGTAAAGTTTGTTTTTCCACATAACAATTTGTACATCTCATTGTTGCAATGGGTCCACCTGTATCCCTTTTTAAAAGATTTGCCTTTTCCCTTTCCTTCCGCAAATTATACCAACATCAAATACAGTGAAAGCAGGGTTAGTTGAAGAACTCAGAAAACAATTTTCCTGTTAATCTAGGAATTTTTTCTTTTTTTTATCTTTTTTTGGTCAGTTTTGGGACTTGAACTTGGAGCCTAAGCTATTTTACTCATGGCTAGCACTCCAGAAGTGGAGCTATGACACAGGGGCCTTTTCTGCCGGGTCTTGCTTCCAACCAACTTCAGTTCTTAGATCTCAGCCTCCTGAGATCTACAGATATTAACGACCAGCACCTGGCTCTAGGAATCTTTTGAACATAGTGTTCCAAAATATATTCAAAGTCAATTTTATCCAAACAAATAAAAAAACTTTTCAATATTTCACTATTAATGAATATGTGTGAATTTCAAATTCTTTTTTTCTTATTACTGTTAATTTTTCTGTTTTCTATGTGTGAATCAACAATGTCAGTATTCTCAGAAACTCTATTTCCTAGTGGTTCCTTTCTGGGGAGATTTTTACATTTTGCACATACTAGAATGATCAGTGTTTGTGAATGTGAATAATGCACATCAAGTGAACTGTGGAAATTGTTTCTAGGTAGCTCAATTAATAATATTATGTATGATATAGCTGATTTGTGCAGTTGGTAGAAAGAATTGGAGAAAATCTGGGAAAGTGTAGACCTACTATAACTATTGAAAAAAATTTGCCTCAGGAATAAAAATTTGCCTCACAGAAAATAGAACATAGTACTAGAGAAGAATGTTTTTGCTATTCAAATTCAATCAATCAATATAATTAAGTAGAACTAGCTTCTCTTGGAATACATTTAATTATTAACATGGATATCTCCTCTGCTAGACTATCATTTATTGAAGAGTAAGTCTTATTTGTGTGTGTAAAGCATTTTAATTGCTCCAGGTGTAGATTATATATTTTTCCAGAGGACATGATTTTCCCAGAGGATAGAAAAGTGATCATATAGTTGCAGATGGGACAATCAAAATATTGTAAGACTACTGGCAAGTGCTCAGGTCTGGGACAAGCAGAAAGGCTCAGATAAGATGATGTTAATCAAAATGAACCTCAAGATAGGGACACAAGTGTGTTTTTTTTTCTTCCTTGCTATTGTTTCTAACGTATTTATAAGGTACCATGTGATTTTCTTTCTGTTGCTTTGTATGTCTCTCCTCCATGGTATAACCCCTATTTTCACTGTATTGATATTGGTATAATTTGGGGAGGGGAAGGGAAAAAACAAAAGTGTTTAAAAAGGAATACAGGTTGACCTATGGCACCAATGAAATGTACAAGATGCTATGTTGAAAAACGAACTTTACAATTTGGGCGGGGGAAGGGGTGGGAGATGGGTGGGTGGGTGTGTAGTTGAGGAGATGGGAGGGAAGGGATAGTAGGGGAAAAACAAAGGAGGAGGTAACAATGCTGGATAAGAAATGTACTCATTACCTTGCTCATGTAACTGTAACCCCTCTGTGCAGTATTTTCACAATAAAAAACTTATTTGAAAAATATTGTCAGGACATGGAACCATCTGGTTTAGTCATATGCTTATCCTGGAGCCACAGATAAATCTAATGACAGCTCTTTAAATTTCTGTAGTGGACTGGAGTATTTGTTGTAGTTTTTTTATTGTTTTTATTGTTGTTTTCTGGGTTGATTGCTTCTCTGTTCTCACTTTCAATATTGAGGTGAGCTTAGAGAAGTATTTATGATGTATATATTCATTTTTCTATTGGGATTTCAGCAAGATTGAAGGCTGTGAGAAAAATGAAAATGGAAAGAAGATAAAATAAACCAACATCATTCCATTCTTGAAATAACACAAGTGGAGTATGAAATTCATCTTTTTCTGAAGGTTTAAATTGCTTCTTACAGTCCTTTCTGTCCTTCCTGAGTCTCACATTTGTAGTAGACTACAGCAAAATTTGTAGCCAAGTGCTTTGAGATATAAATTTTTTTTAAGTATTTCATCCCCAGCATAGAACATAATATCTAACACCAAGCAGCTATTTAATAGATGAGCAGGTGAATAAATGAATGTATGGATATTTGGTGATTAAGTAAACCAACCTGTATACAGGGACATTTAAGGGTTGAAGACATAAATATAGTATATAGATGACTGGCTATTTTAAGAACAAACAAAACACAGTTGTAGTCACTTCATTCTAATCTTTTGGCAATATTAATGCCCCAGGAGTATGAGTATGTCTTTTTACTGTCTAGTTGTTAGATTTACTTATTTTAAGTGCTTTTCCTGTTCGATAACTCTAATATATTGTGTAGTCTCAGAGTACAGATTTTGTCTGCTTCAAAATCTATCCTAACCTTAAAGTTAGGTTAACTTTTTCTCTTTATGGATCTAACAAAACTAGGCAATCCTTCTGTCGAACATAGAGTTATGCACTCTGTTCGTTTAACTGTCTTTTCCAACATCAGATTTAGAATCAATAATTTTTTATTTAGCATTTCACAAAGGATGTCAACCCTAATTTCAAACCAAAGATGTAGTTCCTAAAATTGTTTTCCATAGACGATATGCCCAAATCTTCTCCTGAGCCCCATGCATGCTTGTCTATACTCGTGGAAATAAGCCCTTGGTCCTCTCACCAGTCCTGTTACCTTCATGCTACATAAGCAGCGAAGTATAAACTCACAGATTCTAAAAATGGGTCACCCACAGAAATGAGACTAGCTCAGAAACTGAGAAGACACAATGAAACATGTGACTAAGCAATAAAACAGATTACTTTTGTCATTGTTACTTGATTCCTCAAAAGACTCCACATAGAGTACCCTATGACCCAGCAATCCTACTTCTGGGCATTTACCCACATGATCACAAATAAGGCCATACTACTAGCTACTAGCACAACTATGTTTATCACAGCATTATTCACCATAACTAAGATATGGAACCAACCCAGATGTCCCTCAGTAGATTAATGGATCAAGAAAATGTGGGGTGTGTGTGTGTGTGTGTTGAAATATATATTAGACTTCTATGCTTCTATTAGAAAGAATGACACTGCCACATTTGTTGGGAAATGGAAAGTCTTGGAAAAAAATCATATTAGTGAAGTAACTTATTTTTTATTCTTTTCTCTTTACTGGGTTAAAATATTTGTTTGTATACACTATATACCACCCAATGTATTTACTTTTAAGTTTATAGGCTAAATCTAGCTTCCATATTAAAAAAACATGCAGAATATGTTTCTCTGGGACTAAATGACTTCACTTACTATGGTACAGTATCTTTCTAATGGATTAGTAGAATTTCATTGTATTTATATACCATATTTTCTTGATCCATTCATTCACTGAGGTCCAGCGAGGTTGATTCTAACCCTGGGTAAAGGTGCATAGTGCTGCAATGAACCTTGTGATTCTGGTGGCTTTCCTGGTTTCTGGTTTGTAATCTTTTGGATAAATGCCCAAAAGTGGAATTGCCGGATCATTAATGGAAATATGGTAGATTCAAGGAAGAAGGGAAATAAAGTATTTTCTTACAAAATCAAAGTTCAACAAAATAATCACAAAGAAGTGGGCACTTGGAAGGGGTAGGGTGTGGTTAAGGGGAAAAGGGTAGAAGAATGAGGAGAATACAATCAAGCATTCAATGTATATCCTACAAAATTAAGAGTGAGGGTATGGTAAGTAATGATGCAATGAACATGTTTGTGCTGGTAGCTTTCATGTGGCCTTGTTTATGGTAAATTTGGGTAAATGCCCAGAAGTGGAATTTCTGGGTAATATGTTTATGCTTTTGAGGAACTTTCATACTGTTTTCCAGAGTGGTTGAACAAGTTTACATTTCCACTAATGGTGTAGTAGCAATCCTTTTTGGCCACAGCCCCACCAGCAGCTGTTATTAAATTTCTTGATAATGGCCATTGTAACTAAGGTGAAGTGGAATCTCAATGTAGTTTTGATTTGCATTTCTTTATGGCCAGAGATATTGAACAATTCTTCATGTGTCTATTGGCCATTTTTGTTCTTCATCAGAGAAGTTTCTCTTTAAGTCTTTACTCAACTTATTAATGGAGTGGTTGTTTCTTTGAGGATTTGTTTTTTTTGGGGGGGCGTTAATTTTTGAGCTCTAAGAATATTTTTGATATGAGGCCTTTGTCAGTTGTATAGCTAGTGATGATCTTCTCCCAATCTGTGGGCTTTCATTTATCTTGCTAGCTATGTTCTTTGCCGTGCAGAAGCTCTGAAGTTTAATGCAGTCTTTATTGAGAAAGTTCCGACCTGTTCTAAGGAGCCCTAGTGTTTCCCCTATCCCTTCCTGCAATATTATCAGGGTATCTGATTTTACACTGAGGTCTTTGATCCACTTGGAGTTTGTTCTGCTGCAGGGTGATATATGAGGATCCAACTTCAATTTTCTACATTCAGCCAGCGACATTTCTTGAAGATGCTGTCTTTCTTCCATCTGATCAGAGATTAGGTCACCATAGGTCTGTGGAATCATGTCTGGGTCCTCAATTCTATTCCAATCATCCTCGCCTGTTCATGTGCCAGCACCAAGCTGTTTTTTTTTAATACGTTTAAAGTTTGGTATTGACATTCCTCTAGCACTGTTTATCCTGCTAAGGATTGTTTCTGATATTCGGAGTCTTCTGCTATTCCTTATGAATCTTTGGATTGTATCTTCTATTTCATTAAAGAATATTGTTGGGATATTGATGGATATTGCATTGAATTTATAGATAGCTTTTGGCAGTATTGGTAGTATTATCATGGTGTTAATCCTCCCAATCCAGGAGCATGGGAGGTTTTTCCACTTTCTTAAATCTGTGTTAAGGGTTTTATCATGGCCTCTCATACCTGCATTTACCTTCAACCTCCTTCAACCCAAGCACTTTTCTTGTTGATAATAAGAATTTTCAAACATCTAACAAAGGTCATTGCTTGCCTGTACCTGTGTTAGTCTGTCCTCTGTTACTCAAAAAATACCCAAGGCTACATCACATGCAAATAAAAGGAGTTTTCTTAGCTCACAGTTTTGGAAGCTTAGACTCTCAGATGAGGAGGTCATATCTGGGGAAGACCAATATGTGTAGTTGACAGATCCCAGCAGAAATATGAATGAGGAGTCACACATGTGTAAGAGCAGAAGCCAGACTTGGTTTTTATTCTTATTTTTATTTAATATCCATTTGCTCTTCTGTAAAGTTCTCACAAGCACTTTACTAATCTCTTCAATAGCACCTACAATGAATCACCCAATTACTTTGTTCTGACTCTCTCCTCTGAAAAGTAAAGTCTACTACTATCCAGCAGCCTTTGAAACACATTTCCTGTACACCAACCTTTGAGAGACTCATTACCTAGCAGTTTCTAAAACCCCAAACAGTCTCTCAATGTTTTAAGTGATTTTATTTCTTAGTAGTGACATACATTTTGTTACAAAAATTTACCTTGCTTTGTGTCTCAACAAAGTGTGATTAGTCAGTAAGTCTTACAAATTCTAGAAATGTTTTAAAAACTGTCCATATTTTCTTTTCATACTTCTTTTTCTTTTGGCTTAGACATTAGTGCCTGCTTTAGCTTCTTGGCATGTAGGTTTATTTTCCACTCCTCCATGAGGCTATTTCCCAACAACACACATTGGCTCATCATGACCTTTCCTCTTCCCCTAAATCTGGCTGAGTGTTGTGACATCTGTCTGTAATCCCAGCACTTGAGAAGCAAAGGCAGGATGATCTTTGAAGTCTGCCTAGTCAACATAGCTGGCTATTTATCCTCAGATCTAGCATTTGCCATTTTTTCATATGTCTATCTTATGGAATATTTTTATTTTCAATCATTTTCTTCACATATCATTATTCTTGTCCTAAAATTTCAAAGTTTACCTCAAATAACTTCTTTCCTACATTCATAAGGTTCATTTTTGCAGAGAAATTGGTTTGAATCCTTACTTCATTTTGATTTTGTTCTGAATATAAAGTAGTTTTATCACAGATACATTTAACTTACTCAAATGATCCATAAGTGCACTCACACCTTCAATATTTTTCTTGAATCTACCTCTACTCATCATTCTTGAGATATAGATGGAGAATCTTATATTTCATCCCCCACAAGTGTCTGATTGAAGCATCTTGCTGGATATAAAATTTTTTTGTATATTTTCAGTGCCACTAAATGTTAAGCCATAAGTAAACAGGTGGTTTTTTTAATTGGTCATTCATTCTGTACTATGCTGGACTAACTGAGCTATTTATGTTTATTTCCCAGGTGACAGTTTTCTAAGGAGATGTCCTCATTTGTGGATTAGAAAATCTGCACATTTGGGGTTTTAAACTTTTTGGTTTTATGATTATAAACTCATTGAGTTCACATGTATGTGAACTTGGATGTTTGCTTCTCTTTTGACAATGCATCTTAATGCACTAGTCAGTGTTTGAACTTTTGCTGAATTTAATTTGAAATTTTATAACTACCATGGGTCATATAGTGACACTAAATATTGTCAATTTTTTTTATTCTTCCACTGAAAAGTCTTTGTGGTATGATGGATATTCAATGTATTTTTTTCCTTAACACTAAGAGAAACATTCTACAGGGACCCTTTACCAAAACTTCTGTAAAATAACAGAATGGGTAAACATCTTCATTTCTTGCACCATTATAGAGAGTGCTAAGTCAATCTGTGTGAATTTGTATAAAAGTCAAGGAGAAAGTTTATCTCAGTATGTGAAAGAGTAAGCAAATGCAGTTCTGAGTCTCACAAGTGTAATGAATTAGTCTCACATGGATTCAAACTCATAAACTATAGTTTTTGTTTTAAGGACACATTCAGTGTTTCTGTAAGCATTATGCCCACCTTTGGTCCTCAGCTCCACCCAGATCTGAGCTCCTCCAGCCATACAGCTGTCCCTTCCCTCTCTCCACCCAGACCCATTTGAACTCCCATCTACCTTGCTTCCTACCCCCATGTTGCTACCTAGATAGTGGAGGCTGCCATGTGTGCTCTCTCTCTGGGAGAAATATGGCTTCTCTAATAAACCTTGTAATAACCTTTCTCCTGTGCCTGCCTGCCTCCGTGTGGTCCCCTGGGATGGATGTGATGGATCCTTTCAGTTTCTAGTCTAATAAAAGGAAAAAAAATGGCCTACTTCTACTTACCCAAATAAATACTTATATACACTTTGTGAATGAATTATCACAGCTCACTAATGATGAAGTCTCTTCTATGACTTTTTAACATTTCAATACCTGTGCAGGAAAAGAAATCAGAGGCATCTGGAAATTGTAGCATTCAGATTTACCTTTGGAGACTTCATCTTTGATAGAATACCTTTTAAAACCTGACTACAGTAAAGGAAGATTGTGCCGTCTCTTGTACCTACCACCTTTCATCATCCCTTCAACAGAGCAGGGCTAATGTCACCATTATGAAGCTCTAGAAGAATTTCTCAGAATTCTGTCTACTTAATCACAATATTTTACATTTTATGAAATGCTTGAAGAGAATTTGGACTTCCCTGTTGTTGTTTCTTATACTAAATAGGATACTGTCAAAAAGTAAAATAAGCATCATGGGGCAAAAAAACATGTACTCCTAATACTATTCCAAAACTAAATTTTCTTCCAGTGACATTATCTCAGGTACTTTTTAGTTTGTGTTTTTGTTTTTAACTTGTTTTCTTTGAGAGAGAATCTCTGATATCCTAGGCTTGCCCTGAATTTGTTGTGTATCAGGGTGGCCTGCAACTCACAATTTTTCTGCTTCCTTCTCTCAGGTGCCAAGATCACAGGTATACATCAGCATACCAATCTTCCTGCATTTCCATATGTAAATGAGATTATAAATTTAGAAACAAGATTAAACGTTTAATCTAAAGGATCACATTTCAACTAGATATTATAACTTTATTATGAGTAGCCCAATACAAAAACTACCAGAATTAGACTGAAACTGGAAGTTTATGGATTTTGGCAGTCAGCCCAATTATTATTCTGCCCCAAATCCCATTTATATTAAGCTATTCAGAATATATCACATTTCTATTGTTATTAATCATTCCTGCTTTTTTCCTGGGTAGAACTATTTTTTAATTGGAACATGATAAATATTGTATGAAGTCACTTAATGAATTCAATTCATATCTGAGAGTGTTTATGCCAATTTCAATGGAATCTTTTTGTTATCTTGACTACTTTGGAATGATGGTGAAGGTGAATTATTCATTGGTTGCTGATGGCTGAACATGGCGACTTCCATAAACATTTAGGAAGTCACATTATGTATCAGTCAGAAAGAACTTAACCCTAGCATTGGTTATTTATCTTTCATCATCATCGCATGAGGTCAGTACCAATTTCCTCTATTACTAAAAGTGTGTGATTAGAGGGATTGAAGGACACGGAAATGGGTGGAAATTGTGGTTAAGTCAGTTATCTGAAGTTATACCCAAGGTCACAGCATAGATATCTGAAATTACACTCCTGAGCTCCTACATGTTTTTTTTTGTTCCATCAAAGAAGGTCAATCATTTCTTTTTTTTTTCTTTTTATTGTGAAAAAACTGTACAGAGGGGTTACAATTACATGGGCAAGATAATGAGAACATTTCTTATCAAGCATTGTAGCCTCCTCCTTTGTTTCCTCTTCCCATCCCTTCCAAGCCTCCCCGCCCCCGCCCCGCAACCCAATCCTCTCCCCACCCCCCCACCAAAGTTGTAAAGTTCTTTTTGGACATGACAACTTGTACTTTTTGTTGCAACGGGTCCACCTGTATCCTTATTTAAACGACTTGTTTTTCCCTTCCCCTTCACAAATTATACCGACATCAAATACAGTGAAAGCAGGGGTTATACTGTGGGGGAGGGACATACAAAGCTACAAAGAAATAATCATATAAATGCATTAGAAACAAATGCATGAAAGAAAACAAAAACATTTAAATACATATCTTAGGGTTCATTTTCCTAACATCATCTTATCTGACCTTTTCTGCTTGACTCATACATATACTAACTATTGCAAATGAGGGAAACCATGGGACCTATGTGTCTTTGGGCTTGGCTTACTTCACTTAATATAATTTTTTCCAAGTCTTTCCATTTCCTAACAAATGGGGCAATGTCATTCTTTCTGATGGCATAGAATTCCATTGTGTATGTGTACCATATTTTCTTGATCCATTCATCTACTGAGGGGCATCTGGGTTGGTTCCAGATCTTAGCTATAGTAAATAATGCTGCAATAAACATAG
>NW_012267224.1:29328841-29430532 GCF_000151885.1 Dipodomys ordii
ATTTATTGGGCAGTTGTTTCTTTGAGGATTTGTTGTTGGGGGATTTAATTTTTTGAGTTCCAAGTATATTTTAGATATGAGACTCTTGTCTGTTGTTTGGCTAGTGAAGATCTTCTCCCATCCGTGGGCTTTCTATGGATCTTGCTAGCTCTGTCCTTTGCCATGCAAAGGCTCTGCAACTTCATGCAATCCCATTTGTCCAACCTATCTTTGATTTGTTGTGTTTCTGGGCCTCTATTAAGAAAATTTCAAAGGCCAATCATTTCTTAGCTACAGTATGCTTGCAGTTGTGCAACTCAGAACAGAAGTGTTCTTTAAATTTGAGTACTGTCTTTAAATTTCCTCTCCTCTAATCAACTAGTCAATATTGAGGGCAGACTCTGTGAACATCACTTGGAAGGACTGTGCACATGTAATGACAGTTTACCTGTGCTTGAGAGCTCCATAGGCACAATTCATCCTAATGTTAGACAGAGTAGGGACAGACAATAATTGTGAAAAGGCCATAGTCGATCGCACATCAGAGAGCTTAAGTTCATTTCTCTAGCAAGTATCCCTTAAGATTTTCCAAATTGACTTTGGTTTGTTTTCCTTTAGGTAGCTACTTGCACTGCAAAATCACTGTTTACTTCTAAATCGATTATCTTTAAGTATTGTTTAGCATTTATTCAAATGAATATGCATATGTATGCATATGTATATGGTTTCAGATAAGAGCCTGATAACACTCCCAGAATGGATCTTCATATTCTCAGACATAAAGTTTTTTTACCATTTCAAATATTCAGTTTAATAGTTTTCTTGAGTTTCTTGGAAACTTCTGAGTCCCTGATATTCTCAGGCTAGTGCATTGGTGATGAAAGATGGATGGAGCCAGGTGTAGTGGTACCATTCTATAATACCAGCATGTGAGAGGCTGAGGCAAGAAGGTTGAGAGTTCTAAGTCAGCCTGGGTTCCATAGCAAGACCTGGACTCAAAAATACATACTAAAGCAACAGTAACATAATAGAAGGAACCTGAGATATTGGTATTAACTCTATTATTAGTATACAGCAACAAAATATCCAGACTAAATATCCCAGAAAATTATCCCAGCCATACTTCTTGTCAGTAGATTTCTTTATTATCATTAAAACGTTTTTTTTTTAATTGTCAGTCTCTTGTGACTCACACTTTAATCCTAGCTACTCAGGAGGTTGAGATCTGAAAATTATAGTTCAAAGTCAGCTGGGGCAGGAATATCTGTGAAGCTCTTACCTCCAAATAACCTCCAGAAAACCAGAAGTGCTGATGTGGTTCGAAGTGATAGAGTGCAAACCTTGAGTGAAAAATCTCAGAGACAGTGCCAGGCCTTGAGTTCAAGCCCCACCACTGACCAAAAATTAAAAAGAAAAGTTTTTTATTCTCAGAGTTCACTGTCTTTTGTCCAAGAAGCAATTGACAAACTTAGAATTTGGGAAAGATTAAGACACTCATGAATCCTATCTTTTCCCTGGTACTTCCAGAGTCATTCCTCCTGAAGGGTAAATAGTGGTCAATTTTAGTTACGATTTCTTTCTTGTGTGTGTGGGGGACTCCTCAGTCCAGTTGTAGCCAAAATGAAGCACCTGTACTATGGAAGCCCTTTTGTCTTTAGCTTGGCCTTTGCACAACAGGTGCCTACTTCTGGCTTTATGCTCAAGGGTTGCATATACTTAAAACCATGAGGTGGGAACTTCCTACAATGCACAGATACATTCCCTAGCTCTGTCTAATAATGTTCCCTCATTTCTCTAAGACTCACACTCACTGAATAGTAGAAAGCTGAATTTTTTACCACTTTTTTTAAACCACATTTACACTTACAGATAAGTCTTGATGGCACTGTACCAGAGCCTCTCCCTCTGTCAGAAAAGGGAAAACTGAAAGAGTGCCACATCAGAAACTTCCAATGATTCTTCCTGTAGGCAAGGTTTTATCTTACCAAGGGTGTATACATGCCCTCAACTTGCTGGAACTGGCAGCTCTATGGCTGCTTCAAGAGATGGTGGGGTTGGAGGGCAGTGGGGGATGCATCCCATGAAACCTCTTTCTCACTGGCTGATGTCCAATGATAACTTGTCTGACAAGCCTCTCTGAACCCAGACTGTGAAGGGTTCACACAGTGAAGAAGCTGTGTATTCAAGAGAAGGGGATGAGGGACACAGAGGTTGGGGGGTGGGTAGGAATGAGTCATTGAGGTAGTAAAATTTCTCTTATTAGAAAACACTCTCAGGTTTAAATTGGCTAAAATCCTTCACAATGACAATAGCCCAGTCTTTGTTTGCCAAGTCTTACAAGATATGACCAGGACTTTTGGAACTGAGTACTACCTGTGTTTGTTTGGAGACTCCAAGCCTTGGTAAGGTAGAAGGAGTTAACCAAACAAAAAAAAAATGGCTACCTGTTGCCAAGAGAACTCAGAAAATTGGCTTTATTCTCTTTCCTATTGCCAAGATCAGGATAAGAATTTCTCACAGACCTAAGATTTCACCCATCCCTCTCCAAATGCCACGCTGCAGACTGTTCGTGTCTCATGACTTACTCCTTGAGCTCAGAGGAGACGGCTTGGGTGAAGCACAAACCAGAGAACGTTCCTTCAGATATGGAGGAATCAAAGGACCTCTATTATTGTGAGCCATGAGAGGACTAGAGTTTCTCCTTATCTTCCAAGGAGTAATGATAGACCCAAATGCTCCAAGACATTCCTTGTTTCAGCTTGTAGCTACCCATGGTGCCCTTCTTGTAGTACAGAATAGTACACAGGGATGTTCACTTCCCTCTGGTGAAATTCTTCCTTCTGTTAAGAAGCCACCTTCTAATACCATTCACTGTGAGGATTGATACAACCCTCCTCTATATAACCTTCTCCTGTTTCTCTGTGGTTCAAAAACTACCATGGATACAATTAAATGAGTTCCAGTGTGACAGATTGCTGGACTTGTGGGAAGGGCTGAGTAGGGTTAGCACTACCAGCTCCTTTGTCAATATGGCCAATTACGAATGCCACTTCTTCAACCAGGGTCTGCATCAGGCTCCCTTTCCCAATGAAGCAATAGGAAACTTATTTATTAAGGTCTTTCATGGTTTTTCAAGTTTAAATTGACCACAATATTTGACTTGAGTTTTCAGAACTCTGTGTGTATCTTCAGTTTGAACGTCTGAATGAAACCAAAGTAATCAAACCAAATACAAACAAACAAAACAATAATCTCTTCCCCACCCCACCCTTACAAACCAGACAAAAATAGGGGTCTTTTAAAATTATCTGCCTCTGACTCAATGGAAGCAGGATTAGTGTGGCATTTTGTTTGTTATGTTAGAAACATTTATAAGGCACTTGCTGACATCCTGCTTCTAGCTCAGTCCAATAATTATTTTAATGCCCTTTAACATGCACACTTCCTGAACACCCTAACTAGTCTATCCTATAATCTAACATTAGCATACTTTTACATCTTGCTTGGACCATTGTAGTACACCATCTGATTGCTCTCCTGTCTCTGATTTTCCTTACACTAGTCATTCAGCTACAGGGTAGATAGGGGTATGTGTCCAAAATGTGAATCTCAGCATATTAGCTACTCACTTAAAAGCCTTAATTAGTGAGTTGGCAGAATCTTCATCAGTCAACCACAATATAGTATCTCCTTATATACTCCTAGAATGCTTATTAAAAAATTACAGAATACTGAGCCCTACTTCACAAATTTTGATGTAGATGAGAATGTCTGTGGAGGGGTTGAAAATTTACATTTGCATTTAAGTAACAACACTGGGAAATTTTTCAGCCTCACAAGAGTCAGAATCACTGAAGTCAACATAAAAATGTCACTAAATACGATTGCGTTGTTTGTCTTGCTCCTATTATTAAGGACTCTGGTCCAATCCTGCTTAATTATGTGTATTTTCCCTTTTACTTCTGTGCCTTCTTGCTGTTTCACACATGATTCCCTCAATCCTGAATGCCCATTCTTTTATTTTTAAGGTGCTAATTCCTACCTGTCTGATAGGAGGTTAGAGGAACAAGTCCTCATTTATGAAGTCTTCCCTGCCAGCTGGCCTCCCACAGAGAGCCATTCTCACTCCTCTAGGAGAGCCTCTCACATGTGGTAAATACACCATCAGGGTGAGAAAGTGTGCAAGTTAAAACTAGTAGGCAGCTGTAAGCTTCATCTCCCAACAGAGGACATGAACTAATGCACTTGACTATGAGCTGGTGAATGGTTAATTGTATTTTCTCAGTTTTCAGCTACAATTAATACATATATTAACTACTATATTAACTACAATGGATGCCATACAGAAAACTTTCAGCAATGCTATGCAATGGTATATTTATTAAGTAGATCTGAGATAGTAAATGTACAGGATTTTTTTCCTTACAATATAACAAATTAACCTAGAACAAACATTGCACTAAATATACCCCATTCCAAAGATAACTATGAAAAAATCAGTGACCTGTTTCTCCTCCCAGAACTCATTAAGTGCTGTTGGAATCAGGCCTACATTGACCAAGTATCCTCTAACTTTACTTTCTGCCCCGGGTGACTAAGAAGTAAAGAGAGGCAAGAGACAAAAAGATTATCATCAGTCCTTGGCCTTGTGGACAGCAAACCGTGGATGGGAAGAGGCTATTCCACTTTGTGGTGAAAGGCTAGGTATTCTGCTGCCAAATCATTTGATGAAGATGCATCAGGAAAAAAATCACTTCTCCATCCTACATAAGACCAACTGGTGTGTTTCTCTTTGTTCTGAATATACACTTTAACATTTTTTTCTTTAAATAGTTGTAGAAAAGGAATTGCTATTCGACAAAGCAGTTTATAATGCATCTTAATCAATGCCACCCTTTTCAACAATTTCCCCTCACTTGTGAGAGGGATTTGATTGTTATTTTGCCTTTGGGAACTAAGGGAGATAAAAGAAAAAGAAAAAGAAAGAGAGGACAGAGCAAAGTAGGTTAAATATGGAACTCACTGATATGGAGAATCTTCACTGGTTCAAGTCCCTACCATGAAACTTAATAGATCTTTGGGCATCTTTGTTGGAACCTGTAGAGTAGTGTCTATAGAAAAGAGTGTGACTTAAGGTAGACTCCTGGAGGTAGAATCTGAGGAAATCCTAGTGAAAGAGAGTGATATCCAAGGGGTATATTCTGAAAAAGCCCTGTTAAAAAAGGTCATTTTATATTTTTATGCTATGAAGTTAGGATTCTTTTTAAAAATTCAGCTTACTTGAATGAAAATAATAAATGCCAGGAGGCAACAGGAGTTCACCAAGGGCCAGTTATATCACAATAATATCATTTTGCTTTCTGAAAGTGTTTCTAGAGGTTTGGAAATAGCCAAGTCTAATCAAGATGAACAAGGAAGCCTCAGGATAAGAATGGAGATAAAGAAACTTGTGGTTTGTACAAGCATCTGAGGGAATAAAAATGTCAACTGAAATGGAGTGAGGTTTATATTGAACTTAGAAAAAGGAGAATAAACACATTTTTTATTTGTTCTCTCTTGGTTTTCTATATTCAGGAAAGGCGACGCATTGAGTGAGAAATACTATGAACATCAAATAAAGAAGACTCGAGGTAGGGGCTGAAGGTATAGTTCATTGGTAGAGCATTTGCCTAACATGCACAAGGAACAGGACAGGAACAAAATAAACAAAAACAAAGAAAAGTAAAAATCAGACTCTCCCCTTTAGGATTAAGGTATAGGTTAAGTGAGGTTGTACAATGCGTAGTGTGCTATATGACAGCAACTAAACTATAAAACTGAATTTCTTTCAAAGTAAAGTATTTCCCACTACTGAGGAAAATATAAATTTCACACCTTTTAGATTAGTTAACACATACTTCAAAATTATCCTTTATATCACCTTGCACTAGAATCAACTCCAAATGGATCAAAGACCTTGAAATAAAAGCAGACACCCTGAAAACATTACTGGAATGAATAGGAGAAATTTGAGGGCTCCTTGGCTCAGGCCAAAGTTTTCTTAATAGAGACCCAGAAATAAATCAAAGAAAAGTTGGACAAATGGGATTGCATGAAACTACAGGGCTTTTGTCTGGCAAAGGACATAGCTAGCAAGATCAATAGAAAGCCCACGGACTGGGAAAAGATCTTCATTAGCCATACAATGAACAAGGGTCTCATATACTTAGAACTCAAAAGACTATATACCCAACAACAAATTCTCAAGGAAACAACTGTCTGATTAATAAGTGGGCTAAAGAGAGACTTCTCTGAAGAGGAAATAAGAATGACCAATAGACACATGAAGAAATGCTCAATTTCTCTCGCCATAAAAGAAATGCAAATCAAGATAATGTTGAGATTCCACCTCACCCCAGTTAGAAAGGCTATAATCAAGAACTCTAGTAACAACAGATGCGGGAGGGGATGTGGCCAAAGAGGAACACTACTGCATTGTTGGAGTGAGTGTAAACTTGTTCAACCACTTTAGAAAGTAGTATGGAGGTTCCTCAAAAGACTCCACATGGAGCTCTCCTATGACCCAGCAGTCCCACTTTTGGGCATTTACCTAAATGATCACAAACAACATCATACCAAAGCTACCAGCACAAACATGTTTACCTCAGCATTATTCACCTTAGCTAAGATATGGAACCAATCCAGATGCCCCTTAGTAGATGAATGGATCAAGAAAATGTGATACGTGCGCGCACACACACACACACACACGCACATATGCGGGTGCACACATTACCCCCCCCCACACACACAATAGGAATTCCTTGCCTACATCAGAAAGAATGACATTGCCTCATTTGTTTGGAAATGAAAAGACTTGGAAAAATTATATTAAGTGAAGTAATCCAGGCCTAAAGAAACATAGGTTCCATGATTTCCCTTGTTTGCAATTACTAGTGCATGTCTAGGACAAGCAGAGAAGGTCAAAGGCTATGTACATATGACCATATGAGATAATGTTAAGTGAAATGTACCCCAAAACAGGGACACAAGTGGTTTTTTTTCTTTCTTGGTATTGTTTTTAATGTACTTATAATGCACTATGTGATTCTTTTGTTTCTTTTGTCTGTTCTTCTCCCACTGTATAACCCGTTTTCACTGTATTTGATTCTGGTGTTCTACACCTTGTATAATTTGAGGAGGGGAAGGGATATAGCAGAATGCTTAAATGGGGATGCCATTTGACCCATTGTGATGATGAGATGTACCAGAAACTATGTGGAAAACAAACTTTACAATGTTGGGGAAGGGGAGGGAGGAGTTGGAGAGGTGAGGAGGGAAGGGATTATAGGGGAAAAGCGAAGTAGGAGGTAACAATGCTCGATAGGAAATGTACTCATTACCCTACTCATGTAATTGTCACCCCTCTGTACAGTATTTTAACAAAAAAAGATATATTAAAAATTATCCTTTAATACCAGTTTGACCTCCATCAACCTACTTTTTTTTCTTTTTTTATTATTGTGAAAATACTGTACAGAAGGATTACAATTACATGGGCAAGATAATGAGTACATTTCTTATCAAGCATTGTTGTGTCTTCCTTTGTTTCCCCATACCATCCCTTCCTCTCTACATCCCCCATCCCCACACCCCCTACCATTCCCCCACCCCTCCATCCCTGACCCTGCCAAAGTTGTAAAGTTTGTTTTTCGACATAACATTTTGTACATTTTTTAATGGCTCCACCTGTAACCTTATTTAAACAGTTTGTGTTTTCCCTTTCCCTTCATAAATTATATCAGCATCAAATATAGTGAAAGCAGGGCTTATTCCCTGGGGGAGGTACATACAAAACAACAAAGAAATCATCTTATAAATATGTTGGAAACAATCAAAAGGAAGAAAAAAAACATTTGAATCCTTATCTTGGGGTTCATTTCCCCTACTTTTAAATGACTCACTCCACCTTCCAAGATGATTCTTGATTCTACCAGCTTGTGATTTGAATAGAAACACCTATTTTTCTTCTTTCTTTCTGGCATTATGAAATCCAGAGCCCATCTCTAAGTTAAGGAAGCATCATTCTTTTGTTTGGTTTAGTCACAGGGGTTATACCCTGAAAGGTGCTGATCTTTGAAAGTGTGCCTTCCACATAGAGCTCCCCTATGACCCAGCAATCCCACTTTTGGGCAATTACCCGAATGATCACAAGCAAGACCATACTAAAGCTACCAGCACAACTATGTTTAGTGAAGCATTATTTACCATAACTAAAATATGGAACCAACCCAGATGCCCCTCAGTAGATGAATAGATCAAGAAAATGTGGGATATATACACAATGGAATTCTATGCCTCTATCAGAAAGAATGGCATTGCCCCATTTGTTAGGAAATGGAAAGGCTTGGAAAAAATTATATTAAGTGAAGTAAGCCAGACCCAAATAATCATAGGCCCCATAGCTTCCCTTATTTGCAAAAACTAGTATATGTCTGAGACAAGCAGCAAAGGTCAGATAAGTTGATGTTAGGTGAAATGAACCCCAAATAAGGACTCAAATGGTCTTCCTATCTTGGTATTGTTTTTAACATATTTATAAGATGATTTCTTTGTTGCTTTGTATGTCCCTCCCCCACAGTATAACGCCTGCTTTCACTGTATTTGATGTTGGTATAATTTGTGGAGGGGAAGGGAAAAAACAAATCACGTAAATAGGTGGATACAGGTGGACCCATTGCAACAATGAACTTTACAACTTTGGGTGTGGGGAGAAGGAGGGGAGATGGGAAAGGATAGGAAGGGGAAACAAATGAGGAGGCAACAAAGCTTAATAAGAAATGTACTCATTATCTTGCCCATGTAATTGTAACCCCTCTGTATGGTATTTTCACAATAATAAAAAAAGAAAATGTGCCTTCCCTCTCTCTTATGTCCAACTGGTCTTTATTTGTCCCAATATTTCTACCTGTCCATTGACTAGTTCCTGAAACCATATTATGAGTCTGAGAATAAGCAGTTTGGGAATCAAGTTAACTCTAGGATATATCATGGAGCTACAACTCTTAGTTAGACATGTACAAAATGGCAAGCTCATCACAAGTATAGTTAGACAGAGTAAACAGCAGGTGCATTATTCACCTAAGGGCAGAAAATTACATGAACCCACACACAGGCATTAAGAGGAAAGGTTTGCAGTGTAAAAAAACTGTTAGCCACCTGCCAATTCAGCACAACAGCAGGTGTGTATGTTAACTAGCCACAAAGTTAAAATGAGTTCTTGAAGCTTTTGTTCAGTTATAATGTCCTTTTTCCCCACCTCTGAAAACATCTAAGTTAAGACAATGTAGGGTGTGTTGTTTAAAACTCTGTCTAAGAATAGATAATAATTTCTTCCTTAAACTGAACATAAAATGTAAAAAAAGAAAATTCAAGTACATATATCTTCAGCAAGAAAGTTCAAAACTTGACACATTTCCCTTACATAGGATGGAAGATTACTGAAAATTACTGAGACTTCTGAAGATTTCTGAGAATTATTTAGGTGAATTTGCCAATAATTATTTTTATCTTGTATCTGTAAGATGGGTTATATTATTCCTCTTCTATAGGGCTGATGACAGTAGGCAGTATATATATGTAGATATATATGTATATGTGTATATATGTGCATATATATATACCTGGTTATATATACACATATATATATGTGTATATACGCACATATGTATACACACATATGTATAATTACCTGGTTATGTGATAAACGTTGACCATTTTTAAAGGTATTCGTTCACAAGCCACTATGTACCTTTTAGTTTCCTTGACAATAAAGATTGGTTTCTTTAGTTTCTTCACAATAAAAATTACTCTCAAACTTCCTAATTTATTCCTATGACTATTCAGTAACAACTTCAGGAAGATATGAGCTGCCTAAAGGTCCTAGTTTATAAGCTGATTCTTGGTTAACTCTCAGCATAGATTCAGTGACCAACATAAATTCCAAATGTTTTCCTTTTATTACAAAAATAGGTCACATATGATATATTATTAAGGGATTATTAATTTAATCATCACTTGATTATTAATGTATCTTTCTAATACTGACCACATTTTGAAAAAGAAACATTCTTTTGAAGCTCCCTTTCTTGAAAATCAAGTGTTAGCCATCAACTGAAAAGTTCTGCAAGATTTTGACTATCCCTAAAAGTGAGAAATATGCCATAATAATAAGAAATATTGGAAAATTAAAATGTCTGTATAATTATGTAAAAAGTAAGCAAATCATTCATATATGTACTGCGTTTTACTGAAGTAAAACAATGTCAGTGACCCAATACAAATCTAAAATCTCAATGGTTTCAACCAGCACAATTTTTTTTTTTACAATCTTTCTTTCTTTTTTTTATTTTTTGTGAACACACTGTACAGAGGGGTTACAATTACATGGGCAGGTTAATATGTACATTTCTTATCAAGCATTGCAGCCTCCTCCTTTGTTTACCCTTCACATCCCTACCCAGCTTCCACCCCCAATTCTCCCCGCCTTCCCCCCCATCATTGTAAAGCTCGTTTTCGACATGACAACTTGTTCTTCTCATTGTTGCAACAGGTCCACCTGTATCCTTAAATGACTTGTATTTCCCCATCTCCTCTACAAGTTATACTGACATCAAATATAGTGAAAGCAGGGGTTATACTGTGGGAGAGGGACATACAAAGCTACAAAGAGATAATCTTATAACCAGCACAATTTCTTGTTGCTTTGCTCTTCTCAAAATCTTATTGAAGATAAAGGGAAAATATTTTTAATTTTAATTTAATTCATTTTCTTTGTCGGTTGTGGGGCTTGAACTTAAGACCTGGGGTTTGCCGTGACCTCTTTTGCTCAAGGCTTGTGCTCTATCACTTTCAGCTCCCCTTTCAGTTTTTGAGTAGTTAATTGGAGAGAAGAGTCTCATGTGGACTATTCTGCCTAGGCTGGCTTCCTGGGCTGGCTTTGAACCATGATCATCAGATCACAGCCTCCTGAATAGCTAGGATTACAGATGTGAGCCACTGGTGTCTTGCTCTGAATTTTCTTTTTAAAATGGAACAACAACTATTGCCGGGATGTTCAACAACTAAAAATATAGTATGGCTACTCAATAAAAGGAAGGTAGTAGTAAAAAGTGATAAAATGTCAATCAGTATTGACCTGTATAGTGTAGTATATAGTATATAAAACAAGACCAATTTCATTCTGAATGGGATAGCTTTAAACTATGAGATAACCAAATCCAATTATATATTGTAAAAAGCTCTCTGTATTGTTATGGTATAAGACTTTATGAGTATAGGAACAGAAATAAAATATAGAACAAACTGCCAGTTACCTATTTAATATCCAATGTCTACCAATCTTTCTCTCTCTCAACTCTTCTGTCTCCCTCTCTCTCCTGAAAATATAACTCTGTTTATGTTTAGGTTTTACTACATGATAAATAAAAATATTTGTCAGCTCAAAGGGAGGTTTTAAGCTGAAATCTCTGCATTGGACTTTGTAAAAAGCTCTCTATGTGTAATTGATCCTGTTTTTGGCTACCATTTTCTTGTTTTCCCTTAGTCTTTCTCAAGAGGATAAACAATGAGGTTGTAATGGCTAAATTATAGCTACAGGAGAATCTAAAAGGTCAAAGATATGATGTAAGGATATCTGAGAGACAAAACGCACTAAGGAATGTGATCCATTGTATGTGACTTGGAACAATACATTCCAAGGTCCAGTTTTATGAGATAAAAATTAATTCCAGTTTTATTTAAGACACTCACTTGAGTTAGTTTCCAACATACAGATAAACTCATTACCTAAGTTAAAACTACAGATAAGTCAGGGGGTTTTGAAAACACTGTAAACAAGACAAGACAATGGCTTGGAGAACTCAATCCACAAATAGTTACAAATGTGTTAGTTCACTAAAATGCTAACAAAAGTAGGTAAAATCTGAAATAAAACTTCATGTTTGTTGTAGGCACTATAATATTGTGTGTGTTTAAGTAATAAAAGAGGAAAGCATTGTGGCAGTCCTTTTTTAAAAACTAATTTATTAATTAATATTTTTTATTGTGAAAATACCATACAGAGGGGTTACAATTACATGGGCAAGATAACGAGTACATTTCTTATCAAGCATTGTAGCCTCCTCCTTTGTTTCCCTTTACCATCCCTTCTCATACCTTGCCAGTCCCCCCAACCTGACTCTCCCCCCCCACCAAAGTTATGAAGTTCATTTTTCAACATAACGACTTGTACATCTCATTGTTGCAATGGGTCCACCTGTATCCACCTATTTACACGATTTGTTTTTTCCCTTCCCCTCCACAAATTATACCAACATCAAATACAGTGAAAGCAGGGGTTATACTGTGGGGGAGGGACATACAAAGCAACAAAGAAATCATCTTATAAATATGTTAGAAACAATCGCATGAAAGAAATAAAAACATTTGAATACTTATCTTGGGGTTCATTTCCCTAACATCAACTTATCTGACCTTTTCTGCTTGACTCAGGCATACACTGGTTATTGCAAATAAGGGAAAACATGGGACCTATGTTTTTTTGGGCCTGGCTTACTTCAATTAATATAATTTTTTCCAGTCTTTCCATTTCCTAACAAATGGGGCAATGTCATTCAGCTACCAACACAACTATATTTAATTAACATTTTTAAATGACTATATTAAATTTAGATTCTTTTCACTTAACTTCATCTTATTTTGTCCCAGACATATACTAGTTATTGCAAATAAGGGAAACCATGGGACCTATGTTTCTTTGGGCCTGGCTTACTTCACTTAATATAATTTTTTCTAAGTTTTTCCATTTCCTAACATATGGGACAATATCATTCTTTCTGACGGAAGCATAGAATTCCATTCCATAGAATACATTTTCTTATTTATTTATTTAATTATTTTTTTTATAACACACTTTCTTGATCCATTCATCTACTGAGGGCATCTGGGTTGGTTCCATAGCTTAGCTATGGTAATAATGCTGCAATAAACACAGTTGTGCTGATAGCTTTAGATATGGACAAAAATTTTGTTTTCTTTCTTGCTATTGTTTCTAATGTAGTTATAAGGTACCATGTGATTTATTTTGTTGCTTTGTATGTTCCCCCCCATCGCACCCAACAGTATAACCCTGTTTTCACTGTATTTGATCTCGGTATAATTTGGGGAAGGGAAGGGAAAAATTAAATGTTTAAATAGGGATACAGGTTGACTCATTGTAACAATGAAATGTACAAGACACTATGTTGAAAAACGAACTTTACAATTTAGACTGGATGGGGGGAGTGTAGTTGTGGAAGTGGGAGGGAAGGGATGGTAGGGAGGAGGGAACAATGCTTGATAAGAAATGTACTCATTACCTTGCTCAAGTAACTGTAACCCCTCGGTACAGTATTTTCCCAATAAAAACATTAAAAATAAATAAATTTAGAGTCTTGTAGTGCCATATGTCATAGTAGGCTGCTTTGGAAGGAGAAGCAGACTATTACTTTGCAATTGCTTATGAAGGCAACTTCCCAGAGATAGATCAACATTTAAATCCTAACAGAACAGTGAAACTTAATTCTTTCTTTGGAGTTTCAGGAGACAAGGTCCTTAATCGTTCCTGTTCCAATCCTTATTGTTTAAAATATGCCATGTTTGCAGGGCTGAAACTTTTGGTAAATACATTGAACACTTCTGAATCCCCCTTTCTGGTGAGATCGATGTAATCTGCCTCCACTCCCTGCTTTATACTGAGGGGATACTAGCAAGCAAGTGGAATTCAATAGCGGTGGTAGTTGACGTGCTGGATAATTTAAAGATGCAGCCATCTGACAGCTGATACTTCAGTGACACCACTTCTCCTGACAGAGGTAAAAGAAAATGCTGAAGTTGTCAGTCGGCTTCTATTTTTTATGAGCAAATTTTGTACTTTTTGGAGCTGTGGGATAGAGGTGCATTGCAGGAATGAACTTCATGTGCCAATCTGCAAAAGCAATCCTTGCTCTCCCTTGTGATGGGCATAACACTTGTGGAGCATTTTTCACCGGAGCATGGCACCGTGCCTCATTAAAATGGATTTATTAAACCTCCAGGGCCCACTGCAGAATAGCGATGGTCAGCTGCTATTTCATCAAGATAGGAAAACTGGGCAAAAAGGAGTCCAAATGATTAGATTATGGGATCCCAAATTGGCAGACTTTATGTGCTTTGTGCTCTGATTTTGTAAGTGGGGTCAGCTCACGCACACAATGTCCTTATGTTTTAAACATACTTACTGGTGTTTAAAACATATGAAAGGGCTATCTTAACACTGGCACTGCAGACATTTTGGGCTAGTATGATGGCATTCGAGTGGTCCATTGTGGTTTCACATATAGCACTCTTAGCCTGTGTGTACAGTTGCTTGAAGGATACCTCCATTTTGACCACCCAAAAAGGTCTTTAGATGTTATCAAAGTCCCAGGGGGGAAAACATGTCTATTTTCCTTTCCACAAATGTTCCTAAAAGGAAAGCTAAGAAGGAGCTTAAATCACTTAAATCAGCTCAAACCACATCAGGACTCTAAAACTGGTACTGCTTAGGCACATGTTGTGATAAAACAATAGAGGATTCAGTACCAAAGAAGAATATGGGAGACAAGTTTCACTAAAGCCATCAGGAAGGCAAGAATGATTTAGTGTGAGTGATCTGTCCATTTATTCCATGTGGACAAGAGCTGGAAAAAGACAGGTGAGATCACAGAGCCTCACTGAGAGAGGAGTAAGATAGTAAAGAAGGTGAGTACTTGTGCTGTGAGCTAACTTGTGCTGTACACTGAGTGAAGGACAGTGAAATGACATTTTTCTTAGCCAGACTCACCAGATGATAGTGTCTGAGGCTGCATGCATTCCACGTGGACTGCGTTGGGAAAGGAGGTGGTGCAGAGGCAGGAAAGGCATCAATAAAGAACAGCAAGAGCAGGAGTGACCACTAATTAGGGCTTCATATCCTTTGCAAATAAGCTATATGTTGCCAGATACTAATGTATCCTCCCCAAAGCCTACATTAAATCAATTCCTGAGCTATAATTACTGAGAAAAGTGATAATTTTAGATATTTAAATGTCATTTAACAATTTTTTAAGTAGCAATAGTGAGAGTATTGCTGTCATTGATCTTGTCACCTAGTTTCTGAAAGTCAAGCTTCCCTTAGAAGGTGGAAATTCATTCCATTCACTATGGTGGAGACTTTTCTTTGAAAAAAATTAAGATTATTTTTCCTATGCTGTAACTGCAGCTTAGACTTTTTGTGGAGGGATGGGAATTCTTAAAATAACCTCTTATTCATTAGTCCATCTATCAGTTCATTCAATAAAAAAATCAGTGGTATACATAGGCATCTATGGATTTTAGGTATATAATTATGGGACATGCAGATGTAAATCAAGATGGTCCTTGCTCTGAAGTAGATCAAAGAATGTTGACAATATCCCACTTGGTTGTTTGAATGTAAATATATAGCTCTTCCAAATTGTACAGGTAGCCTTGACAGGGACATGACATTTGACTGAAAACTTGAAAAATCATTGTTATTTCATCAAAGAAGATACTGATTTTCAGATGTAACAATCTGCGTCAGTAAGTGAATATAGACTTTTGAAAGATGCTAATAATAAAAGGACAGGAATGCAGTTGTCATGAACAATAAGAGCAAAGCAGGAAGGCATGTATTTGGGAATACCTGCCTTTACTATGTTGTAATACAGGATTTTCCACACAAGACTGTTCAAGACACAGAAGGTCTTGGCTGGGGTCATGTGGCAGAAATATCATTCTGCAGGTATTATAGAAGATTTACTAAATGTGAGGGTGATTAGTGACAGTGAGACCAACTGAGACTGATTAGGTGGCTATTGCAATTGTCTTTGTCACAAATGATAATAGTTTGACCAGAAGCAATGACAATGGAAAAGAGTGAAGAGGATTGATCTGTGATATGTTTCAGTGATAGAATAACTATATTGGGACATTGGATTGATTGATTGATTGATTGTGTGTGTGTGTGTGTGTGTTGGAAGCTAAGGAATCAAGTACTGGTGCTGAGCAGAACACTGACATCAACCATTAGCCATGAACAAACACCCTTGTACCAATATAAACAATCATAAGCAATTTGTAGGTATTTTCCTCCATGGTCTGCCATACTCCTTTCAACATTACCTTTAATTTCAATGTGACATATGCACTTTGGTTTTCTTAGTTTTTACTTGGAAAATCAATGTTTTTGGTTAGGGATTGACTGAATCTATAAAGTTAGGAAAAAAATAGATGGTTGTAAGTTACTGGCAGTCAAAAGAAAACAACAAGTGGTGATACTGGAGAAAACCAAAAAGCTTTCCTGTAGAGAAAGAACAGGCTTGGCGGAAAACAAAAACAGGTGTGTGTGTGTGTGTGTGTGTGTGTGTGTGTGTGTGTATAGATGATAGATAGATAGATAGATAGAGAAATAAATTGTAGATAGAAGAGTTTGGAGGTGAAGCAAATGAAATGGATGGATCATATTTCACAATCTTCAGGTTCTCAGAAGAGCATGAAGCAAATAAATTGCTAGCATTGAGAGAAATATTGAGTAGGCCCACATGTCTAATAGGGTTTACACATCTAGTTGTGTTTAGAATAATTCAAAAGGATATTACTTCATTTCATCATCACAAAATCCTGAGAGACAGACAATATGTTTTTGGTCACTTTATTGAGGAAAAAGTAAAATTAAAAATCACTGTGTCTTAGAGAAGGCCAGATTTTAAGTGGTAAAAAACAGATTTTACCTGTTAGTTATTTTATATTCAGTGCATATTCAGTCAAAGATGCTAACTAAGGATTAGTAATTATTTGAAACCATTGGCCAGTGTCCCTAAACAGATTGAAAGAGCAGATTAAACAAAGACAGGGCTTTTGAAGGAATAGAATATATGAAAGCCATTGCAACATTGAGATGTACAAGATGCTATGTCAAAAAAAAACTTTACAATTTAGGCAGGGTCGGGGGTTGGATGTGGGGGGAGTATAGTTGTGGAGATGGGAGGGAAGCAATGGTAGGGGAAAAACAAATTAGGAGACAACAATGCTTGATAAGAAATGTACTCATACCTTGCTCATGTAACTGTAACCCCTCCTCTGTATTGTCACAATAAAAAACATTTTGAAAAAAAAGTCAAGGACAAGTGTAATTAAGCTATACTGAATAATACAACTGGCGTATTTGGAACACAGCCCCAGAGTGGGTAGTGAATAGAAATCTGTAGCCACAGTTTGGTTTGGGGAGATTAAGATTAAGATTACAACCAAGTCAGAGTCCTAATGTGAGGTCTTAGGAGCCCTCCCTTGAAGTAAATGTCAATTATGTTATTTTTCAGAGGTCAAAGAATCTTGATATTTGGGGCATCAGTTGGATTAATCAGGTAACCACACAAAAACTGAAATGAGCTTAATAATAGAAGATTTTGGCAAAGAACAAGTTGACTCTCATAAATGAAGAATTGGAGAACCAAAGGCAAAAATCTACAACTTAGAACTTAGGAAGTCAAGAATACTAGAGACTAAGACATAATCTATAATTATTATTTTCTTTTGAAATATGTTTTTCTTAATATTAAGTGATTGCACAAAGGTAGTTGCCACTTAATAAAGCAGTTTATGAATGCATGTGGTTTGATCAGTGTCATCCTTTTCAACATTCTCACACTTCCCTCCCCACCTACTCCTCCCCTCACTTTTATTAATTTTGTAGCTTATACATTGACTTTTTCTTTTTACTTTTTACTGCTTTATTATTTTTTTATGTTTTATTTATTGGGAAAATACTGTACAGAGGGGTTACAATTACATGATCAAGGTAATGAGTACATTTCTTATCAAGCATTGTTGCCTCCTCCTTTGTTTCTCCTTACCATCCCTGTCTTCCTCCCTTCCCCAGCAAGTTGTAAAGTTCTTATATATGTCATTGTTGCAATGGGTCCACCTGAATCCTTATTTAAACAATTTATTCTTTCCCTTCCACTCCCCAAATTATACCAACATCAAATATAGTGAAAGCCGGGGTTATACCGTGGGGGAGGGACATACAAAAAATCATCTTATAAATATGTTAGAAACAATAGCAAGAAAGAAAAACCATTTGAGTCCTTATTTGGGGTCCATTTCACCTAACATCAACTTATCTGACCTTTTCTGCTTGACTCATACATATACTAACTATTGCAAATGAGGGAAACCATGGGACCTATATTTTTTTGGGCCTGGTTTACTTCACTTAATATAATTTTTTTCAAGTCTTTCCATTTCCTAACAAATGGGGCAATGTCATTCTTTCTGGTGGAGGCATAGAATTCATTGTGTATATATACTACATTTTCTTGATCCATTCATCTACTGAGGGGCATCTGGGTTGGTTCTATATCTTAGCTATAGTAAATAATGCTGCAATGAACATAGTCGTGCTGGTAGCTTTAGTGTGGTCTTGTTTGTGATCACTTGGGTAAATGCCCAAAAGGGGGATTGCTGGGTCATAGGGGAGCTCTATGTAGAGTCTTTTGAGGAACCTCCATACTGCTTTCCAAAGTGGTTGAACAAGTTTACACTCCTACCAACAATGCAGTAAGGTTCCCTTCTGTCCACATCTCTCCAGAATCTGTTGTTATTAGAGTTCTTGATTATAGCCATTCTAATTGGGGTAAGGTAGTATTTGTTTTTGCCAGTTTTGAGCTTTGAACTCTGGGCCTGGGCACTGTCGCTGAACTTTTTTGCTCAGGGCCAGTGCTCTACCACTTGATCCACAGCTCTACTTCTGTTTCTTATCTCATAGTCTTTCTTGTCAGGGCTGGCTTTCAACTTCTATCTTCAGATCTCAGCCTCCTGGGTAGCTAGGATTATAGGCATGGGCTACTGGCATCTGGCCACATTGAATTTTTTTCTGCTGAATTCTTTCTTCTTCTTCTTCTTTTCATTCATATACTACCTTCCCCTTAATAAAGTCATGACACCCATTTCAAATATCCATTTCCTTGTGTTTATTTTGTTTTACAGTTCTTTTTTACAAACCAGGCTTTTCCTACTTAATCTTTTATTAAGCTACTCCTGAGTTAAGCATGTGTTTAATCTTCTAAAAACTTTTATCTAAAGCAGGCACAATTATTTCCACCAAAAAGTGATACATAAGTCTGTATACTTTACACCCAGTGACACTGACTAGAAAAGGCTGGCTCACTTGTGCGGAGTACTCAAAAGTCTTTTCACTCTGATGTCTTGCCATTTGCCCTATCCAAATTGATTTTAAAGAGAATTAGAGAATAAGAACAAGAAAATATACGAAATGTGTTCCATTTATGGCACTGCAGATTTAATCAAAACTTATTTTTAAGTCTCAATGTATCATGGATAACTGGAGTTAATATAGGGAATGTATGCTACATCCCATTATTGGGAAAGAATAAAATCTTTGTAATTTTTATTCCAATATTTCCCAGTATTAGAAAAGATGATTTCTCAACAAGGTGCCCAGAATCTAAAAAAACATTTTTTCTTTGTTAAACAGAGTCACAATAAGAATGCTAAAATTAATAACTAGTACTTTAGGGTGTTTCTAGAGAGAGCATCCTACACAAAGAAGAAGGGGCACACAGAATGTGTCTAATGAAGCAAGCAGCCACAGATCAGAAAGTCCCTCCCACTGTGCACTACTGTTTCAGGGCTGGCACATACAACTTTAATATAGTTATGTTTTCATTATCATCATCTGTCAGTCCCTTCTGGAATTTAGCTCCTGCCAGAATAACTAATATTAACACTCATCATGTGAACTAGGCTATCACAAATTATTTTGGCAAGTGCCTCTTATAATTGGAAAAAAGTGTGTGTGTGTGTGTGTGTGTGTGTGTGTGTGTGTGTGTGTGATGTTCCTAGGGCTTGAGCTCAGGGCCTGAGTGGTGTCCCTAAGCTTTGTTCCCATCAAATCTAGTACTGTACCAATTGAGCCACACTACTACTTCTGGCTCATTGGTGGAAAATTAGATAACAGTCTCACAGACTTTCCTGGGGCTGGCTTTGAACTGAGATCCTCAGATGTCAGCCTCCTGAGTTATATGATTACAAGTGTGAGCCACGTATTCCTGGGTGAAAGTTTTATTTTTAATCAGAAAATATTAATAGCTTTCTTTCTTGGACAAAGATGTTCTTAATCTCCAATCTATTAAAACTCAAATATATGTTTTTCAGGTTCATTTCTTTTGGATTCATTATTTGCTTTTTTGCTTAATTGATGGATTCATTGATTTAACTTGGTTTTTCTTAATGTTTTTTCTTGTTTGCTCTAATGGACTAGTCACATTATCATTCTTGGAAATGCTTATTCTGATTTTGTTTGAATCTTTTTAGCTAAGTTGGACAAAAACAAAACAAGTTGGGGAATTAATGAAAATAAGGATAAGTTTAGACGTTTATACCTTTCTTACATCTTTGTAAAAGGCAGTGGGGGATGAAAGTCTACACCTTGAGTTGTTGAGTATATGAAATGAACTCTTAAAATTATCTTTAAGTATTTGTCCAAAGGAATGGCTATTTAACAAAGCAGTTTATGAATACAATGCATCTTCATCAATGCTACCCCATCAACATTCTCACTCACCCCTCCCAACCCACCTCTCCCCTCACTCTTCCCCAAAGGGGAAAACTAATACACTGTTGGCAGGAATGTAAACTTGCTCAACCACGCTGGAAAGTAATATGGAAGTTTCTCAAAAACTTAAACTTACAAGTACCCTAGGATTCAACCATTCTAATCCTGGGCATTTGTTCAAAAGATTGTAAACCAGCATGTGGTATAGCTACCAGCACAGCTACGTTCATTGCAGAACTATTCACCATAGGACAAGGTATGGAATCTACCCAGATGCCACTCATTGGCCAAATGAATTAAGAAAATAAGATATATATACACAATGTAATTTTATTCATCCATTAGAAAGTATAATATTGCACCACTTGTAAAGAAATAAAAAAGACTTGGAAAAAATTACATAGAGCAAGTAAGTCAGGCACAGGAAAACACAGGATGCTTGTTTTCCCTTACACTAGATTTAGCTTATAAACTTATAAGAAAATGTGTCAGGTGGTATGCAAGTTTATACAAATATATTCACTGAAATAGAATCTAGTAGATTCAAGGGAGAAGTCAAATAATGAACTAGCAATGTTGTAAGAACCTTGTCTTCTTTTATTCCTGGCACATGACATACATGGTTTTGCTTCACCAGTTCTCATAGCCATGGCTGTTCTGTGCAGTGACCAGGAACCCAAAGCAATGGGGTTACTCGTTCATGGACTGGAACCATCAAAACCCTGAGGTACATAATCATTTTCTTTTACTGTTTTCTTATTTCAGGTGTTTTGTTGCAGCAAAAAGTTGAGAAGTAAAAACAAATGCATATAAGCATCATAAAATCCTTGGAACATGGAAGAAGGGCAGTGTCAGTAATTAAGCCAGAACAACAGGAAGAACTCAAGGCTGTTGTAGTTGCATTGAACACACGGTCACACTGCTTTGGTACCTTTTACCTCTAAACTCTATATTTTACACAGTGATTTACTTATCACATCTGTCCATTAAACTTTTCTGTCATGGCTGAAGAATGGTTGAACTAGTGCTCATAGAGATCTATCTAAATGCAGCCACTTTTGATCTCACTTGGATGGGAGTCTTTGGAATGCTATTTTTGTTGTAAAATAACTTCATAGAGATTTGATTACCTTCCAGAACTTTGATTCTAATTTTTACAAAAGGCTCATTTACATATAATATTTATGTGTTTCATTGTTTGTAATTGAACATATATTCTGCTTTTCTTTTTGTTGTAGAATATATGAGATCATGTCCCAATCCATTAGCTGTCATGAAATAAAATCCTATGTAATTTCTAAAACAGTTTGGGTCTTTTCTCTCAGAACAGATTCAAATTCACAGAAAAGTTATACATGAGGAAATGCTTAGTTTTTAAAAGCTATGTCATGGAATTTTAGAACTTTAGAATTTAAGACATGCTTTTTTATTTAATAAGTTTTTTATTGTGAAAATACTGTACAGAGGGGTTACAGTTACATGAGTAAGGTAATGAATACATTTAAGACATGCTTTTAAACATTACTTCTGTTAACTAGCTCACTTTGGGTAAGTAATCTAAAGGTTAAACTGTCAAGCAGTACATGGTTATACCGAAAAGATTTTCTTGAAGACAGAAAGAAGTATTTTTCAAAAAAAATGCTTAACCCCCTTTAGAAACACACACACACACACACACACACACACACACACACACACACACACACAAGTCTGAGCCCTCAGCTGTATTTTAGATTTAGTAGGCTTCCCTAACTGTCCCTGCCAAAGCCATTTAAATTTCTTCGGCTTTGGCGGTCTCATTAGTGCCACAGATATATAATGATTTGTTTTTTGCTATTGCAGGACAGATGCAGTGTAAAAGATAACTGAGAATAAAAGAGAGAGGAAAATTTGTTGGTACCCTAGAATCTAACAGAAAAATATATAGGATTAATATCAACAAGAGGGTGAGTAGAAGATTCTGATATTTGTCCCCCATCCCTTATAATCAAATAGTATTATACAAATAAATTTGTTGGCAAAGCCAAAATGCAATTTAGAACCCAGAGAAACAGAGTGGAACAAAAGGATGAAAATAAACAAACAGAAAAGATGATGAGGGCCTTTAGCAGCACTAGAGATGGTTAGGAACTAAGACTAAAAAGAATAAAAGTGGCTACTACAATTGCATAGATGGTCACACTAAACTTCCCAGGGATTAGCACATCAAGAAAACTTCAGCAATTCTCACCACAGGGGATCCCAACAATTCTCACAACAGCCATGAACTCCCCATAGTTTTGCAGGGGAGGTCCTCAATATTTGTTGGCAAGGGCCCTAGTGATTTACTCCACAGAGGAGACTGACAGCTTTTGCCTCTTGGAGGACAAATAGCCATCAGTATTACAAACTCCTTTAGAGAGGTAAGAGCTGCTGAGCCCCATCTCCATTTACTATAAGGAATTGCTGCTCTCATGCTATTCTGGGATCAAGATCACTCTAATCTATTATCAGTGTGCCAGACTCTGGCACTGAGGTCAGTTCATGAATATTTGGCTATGAATTACTACTGTGACAGTCATGTTCATACCTTGGATTCTGAAATAGAGGTTGGTTTGCATGCACCTGGTACATAGGCTGTGAATTCACGGCCTCTGTGTAGGTGCCCATACTTTGGACAGTAGAGTCATTGCTGCCATAAAACAGGCTTCTCTCATTTAATCCAAAGATTTTCAGCAGAAACTTCCCAGGCCAGGGGAGAATAGAATGATATGGTATAAATACAACACACACACACACACACACACACACACACACACACACACACACACACACACACTGCATTATTTCCCAGAGAAGAAATTAAGAAAATAACTCCTTTCCCAATAGCATTAATAGTAAAACACTTAGGAGAAAATTTAACCAAGGAAAGACAATGTGTGTACACTGAAAATTTAAAACATTAAGGAAAGAAATACAGGAAGACACAAATAAAGAAAGACCCATTCATGCTCTTTATGGAAAAAAATATATATAAATTTCTACTCAAGGTAATCTACAAATTCAATGCCATCTCTAGCAAAATTCCAAAGGCTTCTTTTTCATGGAGATAGAAAAAAATAATTCCAAAGTTTATATGAAACTGCAAATTTTGACCCTGAATCACGGTACAAATCCCAAGAGGATGAAAACCAGAATAGGCTGAGCTACAGATGACCTAAGAGCATTTGAGAGGCATACTATTTATAATGAACTCAGAAATTTAAATTTGATCAGTAGAAAACAGTTTTCACTATTTCTGATGGGGATATAGAATTCCATTGTGTATATGTATCACATTTTCTTGATCCATTCATTTACTGAGGTGCTTTACTGGGTTGCTTCCATATTTTAGCTATGGTAAATAATGCTGCAATAGCTGGTAACTTTAGTGTGGTCTTGTTCGTGATCATTTGGGTAAATGTCCAAAAGTGGGATTGCTGGGTCATAGGAGAGCTCTATGTGGAGTCTTTTGAGGAACCTCCATACTGCTTTCCAAAGTGGTTTAACAAGTTTACACTCCCACCAACAATGCAGTAAGGTTCCCTTCTGTCCACATCCCCTCAAGTATCTATTGTTATTAGAGTTCTTCATTATAGTCATTCTAACTGGGATGAGGTGGTATTTCAATGTTGTTTTGATTTGTATTTCTTTGATGGCTAGGGAGGTTGAGCATTTCTTCATATGTCTATTGGCCATCCTTCTTTCATTTTCAGAAAAGTTTCTCTTTAAGTCTTTAGCCCACTTATTTATTTGGCAGTTGTTTCTTGGGGGCTTTAATTTTTAAGTTCCAGGTATATATTACATATGAGACCCTTGTCTGTTGTATGGCTAGTAAAGATCTTCTCCCAATCCTTGGGCTTTCTATTGATCTTGCCAGCTATGTCCTTTGCCATGCAGAAGCTCTGCAATTTCATGCAATCCCATTTGTCCAACCTTTCTTTGATTTGCTGTGTTTAGGGTCTCTATTAAGAAAATTTCGGCCTGTGCCAAGGAGACCTAGGGTTTCTCCTTTTCCATCCTGTAATGTTTTCATGTTGTCTGCTTTGACTCCGAGGTCTTTGATCCATTTGGAGTTGATTCTGGTGCAGGGTGATATAGATCTAGCTTTAGTTTTCTACAAGTAGTTAACCAATTTTGCCAGCACCATTTACTGAAGAGGCTTTCTTTCTTCCATTTTATTTTTTTTTTTAGTTCCTTTATCAAAGATTAGATGGCTATAGGTCTTTAGGTTCATTTCTGGGTTTTCAATTCTATTCCATTGGTCCTGGGGTCTGTTCTTGTGCCAATACCAAGCTGTTTTGATTACTATGGCTTTGTGGTAGAGTTTGAAATTTGATATTGATATTCCTCCAGCACTATTCTTTCTGTTGAGGATTTTTTTTACTATTCGGGGTCTTTTATTTTTCCATATGAATTTTTGGATTGCCTCTTCAATTTCCTTGAGGAATGAGGTTGGAATATTGATAGGTATCGCCCCATTTGTTAGGAAATGGAAAGACTTGGAAAAAATTATATTAAGTGAAGTAAGCCAAGCCCAAAGAAACATAGGTCCCATGGTTTCCCTTATTTGCAATAACTAGTATATGTCTGAGTCAAGCAGAAAAGGTCAGATAAGTTGATGTTAGGGGAATGAACCCCAAGATAAGTATTCAAATGTTTTTTTTGTTTTTTTTCCCTTTCATGCAATTGTTTCTAACATATTTATAAAATGATTTCTATGTTGCTTTGTATGTCCCTCCCCCATGGTATAACCCATGCTTTCACTGTATTTGAGGTTGGTATAATTTGTGGAGGGGAAGGGAAAAAACAAATCATTTAACTAGGGATACAGGTGGACCCATTGCAACAATGAGATATACAAGTCATTATGTGGAAAAATGAACTTTACAACTTTGGTGGGGTTGGGGGAGGATTAGGTGGGAGAAGGATAGGAGTATGGGAAGCGGTGGGAAGGGGAAACAAAGAGGAGGTCACAATGCTTGTTAAGAAATGTACTCGTTATCTTGCCCGTGTCATTGTAACTCCTCTGTACGGTATTCTCACAATAAAAAAGAAAACAACAACAAAAAAAGAAAACAGTTTTCACAGAAAGTCTCCTTATAGCATTTTAGCACAAGAGGAATTTGGCAGCAAGGAAAGGAGGGTGGTAAAAGGTGGAGGCTGAAAATGTTTCAAAGCATTCTTGTGTCTTGTTTCATGAAAGAAAGCACTGTTCATCACACCCAGCAAAGCACTTTTAATTAGGAACCTGTAAGTCTTCAATATTTAGCAATCAATGAAGCATTCCAAATTACATTTAGTTATAAATAAACGGAACCTTGTCAGGCTTTGAATTCTCTCAATTGAGCCAATCCTAATGAAGATTATCCTTTAGATATTGCAGCTTATATCTAAGGCAGAGAATATCGATTTTGCTGCATCTTAACTCAGAGTTGTTTCCAGTTTTACCCATTCTGTCCTAATATAGAGAATCTGATCATTTGATTTACCAGCTCCCCAAAGAGCACAAAAAGGCAGGAGATAAACTGCTTCATGTTATGATCAAGAAGCAATTTGCATCATACTTAAGGCTGCCAACTTTTACTGATACAAGAGGTGCTCAAAGGATTCCTCGGTCTTTGACATTTTAGAAGCTATGGAAAAGGCTAGTGTGTCATTAACAGGTGAGATTTGTTCAAGTTATCCATCTTCCCTCTGTACTCAAATTAATTACTGATCCTCTAAGCCTGACTTGTAAGTTTTAAGCTGCTTAAGGACAATGAGAGCATCTAGTGAAGCTCACAAAGAAGCAGACTGAGTTTAGGGAAGATTTGTTTCCATAATAATCAGATGTACCTTCGAGGAGATGTTGGGTGAATCCATATGCAATCCCTTCCTTTTCCTCCTCTGTTCCTTTCTTTACACTTTGGACAGAATAGTTAAAGATAGTTAGAAAATCCAAACATTTTGGATCAGAAGAAATTTCAGTTTATGAGTTAAGTGAAAGTATTTGAAAAGGAGGGAAATATAATGCTAGCTTGAGAGCTATAAAACTATTATGAGTTAGTCTCTTTTTCTGATTCTGTTTGGCTGCATTAACACTCTTAGCCAATACATCTTCCTTGTGTATGTCTTCCAGTATCTGCTATTGAGTCTTATGTTTCACAGGCAAGATATCAAATGAACTGTATCATGGTTGGAGGAACACTGTGGGAAATAGACAAGAAGATAAAGACAGCAAAAATTGCTGAAAACATAATAAGAGTTATTGGGAATATCTTTGCATCCTGTGCTAATCTGACCAGCCCTACAGAGTAGTAAGAATCTGTCATTAGTTCAAGTGGTTGAAGGAAAGATGAGCAGCATCCAGGAAAAGATACTAGGATCACATCACCATAAACAGGCCACTATAGTGCCTCTGATAAGTTCTGACATCCTTCTCATTTCCAGAAACTTATTTTCTGTCTAGGAGAAGAAATTGACATATTCCTTATGGAAAAAAATGGCTAAATCTTGTTTATTTAATGAGCTTATATCAAGGATCTTTTTAGCTCTATTTATTACTATGACTTTTATATTTCTTAATACCCAGTTCACACAAGTGACTGATTACTACTTGAGCATGTTTTCTATTTGCATGTTTTCTCTCATGTGGTTCTGTCAGCTAGTAAGTCTTTTCTCCCATCTTACTCCATCTGTCCAGCCTTGGCTACAAGCCTGTCTCCTTTCTAAAGATATTCTGTTTTTCTTTGGATTCTTTCTTCTTTCACAGTTACCTTATACTATGGTTGTCTGTTTATATCTCATCTCCTTTTGTTTAGAAAATCTGATTAAGGGGTATCATTTTAACATGAAAGTTTATTTTATTAATATATGTCATGTCTTGTCAACAGAAAACACTATAAAAATGCAATTTTTCTCAAGATATTATTTTTGTTTAATCCTGTTTATGCTACACTTAAATATCATAAAATAACAATGTGTATCTACAAAGCAATAAAAGTAAAAGTAGCTTAAATGGACCAGGAGTATGAAGTCATGTATTATGTTAGTAAGTGGAAATGTAGAAATTATGACATTTGTAGAATAGTTAGAAATAATGTATAGAACAACTACAGAAATTCATTTCAGTAACCCTTCATGACAGTACTATCACAATTTAAATTGGTCATGTGCAATAAAATGCTTGATCAAGATCATAGTCTGTAAATGTAGCAAAACATCCCAGTTCAGACCTGAAAATTCCTAATCTTCAAAGTTGCCTAACAAAATCCCAGGAATAGATAATGAAAAGGAAGGTACTAAAGAAGCAGTATCTTCCCTTTTAGTTTATCAATTGGTTTATTTATTTGGTTAGTATTTGGGGGATCTATAATAATATAAAGGCTGTTGTAGATATAGAGATACATTTTGACACAAAACAGCTGCTCCCTCTCTAGTCATCGCATATGAATTCAAAATAGTGGAATTTTATTGGAACCCATATTCCAACCTTGTTCTTATAAGTGGTTTATAGATCAATACTTAATCATATGTCCACTCCCAACTATAAGACAGACAAGACTTGGTAGTTTTCCATTGTCCATGTTACTACCAACTAGGGTTATATTCGTGGGTAAAAAGTAAAATGACTATGTGATGGACAGTTAGCTGATGCCAAGAACCCTGGGCACATTGTATACATATGAAGCTGAGGGGGCTGTCCAGCTGTAAGGTGATTTATATCCATATCTGAAGAGATTCCTGAGCCCTCAGCTGATTCTTGCCCTTCTTTCCCTATTTACTCCTCATTTGTCTGCTCTTCCAGCCTTTGAATAAGAGACCATACCCTTTATTTTGTTCAAAACTCTAATAAATTATGCAAATTTTACCATAATGAAGGCAACAATCAAGATGACAGGACAAACACAGGATAAATACAGGAGATACTAATTACAGAAGGAAGAAACTAAAAAATTGCAATAGAAAATAATATATACATGAAGAAGTCTATGCTAAATAATAGCCAAAGGAGAGGCAACCTTTATGTTTAGCTCTTCAGGACCTAAGAAGAACTATTGCATATGCACACAGTAATCTACTTACTAATTCACTGCTTCTTCTTGAAGACAGAGGCAAGCGAAGGATGGTTCTACTGCCTGTATTAGTCATCGCTTCAGAGAAAATGTTGTCTTGGAAAATAAAAAGACAAAAGGAAGTTACCTTTGAGGTGAATGTCATGATAGCAGTTTATAAAATTAGAAATCTGTGGATATTTGTGGATATTTAAATTAATGTCTCTTAGCAGCTGTTTTGCTATGTATTTAGGAAACCTCTAAGTTATTGGGTTTAAAAGAAAAATATGAGGAGTTGGGCACCAGTGGCTCACATCTGTAATCCAAGCTACTCAGGAGGCTGAGATCTGAGGTTCACAGTTTAAAAGCCAGCCTGGGCAGGAACCTCCGTGAGACTCTTATCTCCAATTAACCACCAGAAAACCCGAAATGGTGCTCTAGCTCAAGCGATAGAACACTTGCCTTGAGCTGAAGAGCTGAGGGACAGCGCCCAGGCCCAGAGTTCAAGCTCTATGACTGGCAAAAAAATAAAAATAAAAAAAAGAAAGAAAGTATAAAAGAAAAAGAAAAGAAAAATACATGGAAGAAAAAAAAAAGAATGAAATAGACAAGATGTTTTGTTGATCCTCCAGAGCCAGCCATGATTTGTACTGTGTTTTTAATGGATTTTAATTAAGGTGGTGGAGCAATGTTCGTCAGGCCTGCCTAATTAGTTAATCAGGCCCGTATCGCTTCTAATTGCAGTGAGCAAGAATATTATTATAAAAACAAAATAGTTATGGCTTAAAGGAAATTCAGTGTTTCTTAAAAATAGCAATAGTTGGATAATAAAAACAAATTTATATCAGTTACTCACATGGAACAGTAGCTAATCCAATATAAATTTGGTCAAAGACAAGAACATCTGCAGTAGGAAGAAACAATGAGTGAAGAATGACAGAAACCTTGTGTAAGTATGTACTTACATATGAAGTATGCTGATATGAGCACATTCAGGCAAATACTATATAATTGGTTGTTTGATGGTTTAATTAAATATTTCCTTTCCAATAACAAAAAAACACATGAAGTGGTTTCTAGCTTGATTTAAAAATGAATTAATATAAGCTATAAGTAATTGTGAAAATCAAACACTTGAAGTTATACCAAATAAGCTATACCAAATATGGTAAACAACATTGATTCCATAAATCTGCTTCTTCCTTAGCTATTGCTGTCAGATCTAATGCTTCTAGCCAATATGTAGTGGAAAATCTAGTAAATGATATAGTTTTCTCTGTCTATAAATTTAACAGCAATTCAATATTTTAGGAAAAGACACACCTGTATAATTAGTCTAAACTCAGACATGCGTTACTTGAGGCTTCTCATAAGGATGTGTTAAACGAACTGCAAAAGATCCTCAATGATATATTTTTAGAATAGTTTGGAATAAACGCTCACCATATTCTTACAGAATCTTTTTAAAGCATGGTTCAATAATCTACAACTAATCCAATGGGTATCTTAGTTTTCTGCATATTAAAGTTAACCCAGGGTATATTTTAGATGATGAATAAATCAATTATACCTACTGAAGAAAATCTACCTACACATACTGGTCTAGTTATATCTGCAGAGATGGTTGATTATAAAGCATATTGAATATTCACATACTTACCCTCCTATTAATTTGTAATATACAGCTTAGGATATCTTTTCAGTTAAAAAGATTGTTTACAGGTTAGAATTTTGCTTACTAACTTCTTAAGAAATTATTATTGAATAGAAAATATGTCTTTGGGAGTAGAAGAAGAAGTGCAGAAATGGAGGGACAAAGGGTGAGTTAGTGCAGCAATGGCACTCACCAGACACTATGTTGAAAATGAACTATACAACTAGTGGAAGGGGATGGGAGGGAAAAACTGGAAGAGAGTGAGGGAAAGAGTGTCATTGTCCAAATAGAAATGTACTCTTTTTTTTTTTTTTTGTCGGTCGTGGGGCTTGAACTCTGGGCCTGGGCACTGTCCCTCAGCTCTTCAGCTCAAGGCGAGCGCTCTACCACTTGAGCTACAGCGCCACTTCCGGTTTTCTGGTGGTTTATTGGAGATAGGAGTCTCACAGTCTCTCCTGCCCGGGCTGGCTTTGAACCGCGATCCTCAGATCTCAGCCTCCTGAGTAGCTAGGATTACAGGTGTGAGCCACCAGCGCCCGGCTTAGAAATGTACTCTTTACCTGACTTCTACCTGACTATAACTCCTCTCAACATTATAATAACAATAAAAAATAAAGAAAAATAGATACTTTTATGACTAGCTTTTGGGAACAGAAATGAACAAAAGCACATTTTTTCTATAGTTTCCAAGAGATAAAAGGAATGATTTGCACTTCTTTTATGGTCAAAAATGTTGAACATTTCTTCATGTGTCTATTGGCCATTTTTATTTCTTCTTTGGAGAAGTCTCTCTTTAAGTCTTTAGCCTAGTTATTAAAGGGATTGTTGTTTCTTTGAGGATTTGTTTTTAGGGGTTTAATTTTTTGAGCTTTAAGTATATTTTTGATATTAGGCCCTTGTCTGCTGTAGCTAGTAAAGATCATCTCACAAGCTGTGGGCTTTCTATTTATCTTGCAGAAAGTCTGCAATTTACTGGCAGGGATGTGGCCAGAAAGGAACAGTATTACACTGTTGGTGGGAATGTAAACTTGCTCAACTACTCTGGAAAGCAGTATGGAGGTTCCTCAAAAAACTATATACATTCCTAGTGACCCAGCAATCCCACTCCTGGGAATTTACCCAAATAACCACAAACAAGGCCACACTAAAGCTACCAGCACAACCATGTTTATTGCAGTATTATTTACCATAGCTAAGATATAGAATCAACCCAAGACACCCCTCAGTGGACAAATGGATGAAGAAAATAGGATATACATATACAATGGATTTCTATTTTTCAATCAGAAAGAATGACATTGCCCCATTCATAAGGAAATGGAAAGACTTGGAAAAAATTATATTAGGTGAAGTAAGCCAGACCCAAAGAAACATAGGCTCCATGGTTTCCCTCATTTTCAATAACTAGAATACGTATAGGATGGTCTTAGCAGAGGATCACAATGGCTCAATAGCAATATGAATATGACCATATAAAATGATGTTTATCAAAACAATCTCCAAGAAATGGAAGCAAGAATTTTTTGATTGTACTGTTTCAACTTATCTCTTTTTTCTTTCTTTATTTACCTTTTGTTTTATTCCCTGTATTCACTGTTTTGGATTTCTGTGCCCTTTGTCTTGTATATAAATTTATCTGATTTGAGGAAGAAAAGGGGAACCACAGAAATGGTGGAACAAAGGGTGAACCAATGCAACAGTGTTATTCACTACACACTATGCTGGAAATGAACGTTACAACTTTGCGGGGAGGGCAGAGAGAAGGAAAAAATGAGGGAGGGGGTGATACTGTGCAAAAGGAAATGTGCTCATTACCTTGCTTATGGAACTCTAACCCCTCTATATATCATCTTTACAAAAAAAATTTACAAAGAAGGAATGAGTGAAGTCATATACTTTTAATATACAAAGGAGCAATTCATATAGTATCTTTTAATTTTCTCATTGATAACAGATAAGAATAGTTATAAAAATGAATCAACAAGGGTTTGAATGGAACACTAGATTCAAGACCCACCTGTTATATATAATGTGCACACATAAACACATTTTATGATGGAGCACATATACAAAGAAAAGTATATTCAATATACTTCTAAATATTTTTGTTGTTAATTGGACTTTGCAAAGTTAAAAATATTCCTTGCAGTGATTTATAATGTCCTTGTGTCTGTATCTTCTTGGAGGGCTTTAATATCCCCTAATCGAACCAAAAGTCCTGGAAGAGAATATAGATATATCTAAAATGTCAGTGTACATAAAAATATATGTGTTCATAGTAAGATTGTTATAAAGAATAGCACACCCATTTTTGAAGGTTCAGAAAAATCACAGTGGTTAAATGACTTACTTTTTTTTTTTTTGCTGGTTGTGGGGCCTGAACTCTGGGCCTGGGTGCTGTCCTTCAGCTCCTCAGCTCAAGGATAGCACTCTGCCACTTGAACCACAGTGCCACTTCTGGCTGTTTCTGCTTATGTGGTGCTGAGAAATAGAACCCAGAACCTCATGCATGAAAGGCAAGCACTCTACCACTGAGCCACCTTTGCAGCCCAAATTACTTATTATTTTAATGACTGGATTCCAATAGTAAAGGAATCAGAAATAGTTTGCAGTAGTAGAAAAATAATAGAGGTTATACATATGTGCTGTTTTGTACTTCTCTCATTGCATTTCTGTCCTTCCACCTTCTCATTCAGCATTTCCTACATAATAGGTTTCTTTTTTTTTTCTTTTTTTCTTCCTTTGGTGGCAGTCCTGTGGCTTGAACTCAGGGCCTGGGTGTTGTTCCTGGACTTTTTGCTCAAGGCTAGTGCTCTACTACTTGAACCATAGTTCTACTTCCAGCTTTTTTTTGAGTACTTTATTCAAGATAGTGTTAAGGTGAGAAAACAGAGAAGCCACACTTTGAGAGGTCGAACCTTGGAGTCTTTTTCAAAAGCCAGCGGCTACATGATGGACTCCTGTCTCAGCAGCCTGCAAATACACTTAACACTGTTAGGAAACTGAGCCATGAAGGCCAGAAAGGAAAGAACAAAAACAATACCAACAAACCAATTCAGCTCTAATGGATAGCTGAATTGGGATACCATGGTGACCAGAGAAGAGTTAGGAGACAGGGGGCAGGGCAGGAACACAGACACATATGGCATGGCATTATTGCACCTGAGCTGGTCCAGCCTAAATAGGGCCAGATCAGGGTACAGGTCAGAGGAAACTCCCCCAATCCCAGGCACTTACAGGTTTAGTAACATATCATCCAAGTCTCTGCCCCTGCCTCTAGGAATTCAGGCATGCCCATCACCTAGGAGGTAGGGGCTTTATCTTCCCCCATCATGAAGATAAGATGCCAGATCCTACCATCCACCATGTGGCCAAGATGCCCTGGACAGACCCCACTTTATATCATTCTCCAAGCAAAGCTTTCCCAAACCTATGGCATATAAATTTCTCTGAAGTAGAGCCCTCCTGGCTCGCCTTGAGCTAGGCATCTGCATTCAATGAATGGCCTCTCTCAACTCTAGGCTTTTTAGCACTAGGTAGAGAATTCCCTCCATCTAGCAGGGGACACCAGGATAGTTGTAAGAAGTCACTTAGATTTAGCTTCTTTACTTTAATAGGACCCTCATGGACTTTCCTTCACAGGCTGGCTTTGAACCTTGATCCTCAGATCTCAGCCTTCTGAGTAGCTAGGATTACAGGGATGAGTCATCAGCTCATAATAGGTTTTTTACTTTACCAAACTAATCCATAGTCTCTGGGATCTATTTTTTATACTATTGGTAAGTTCTACTGTCTTTAGTCATATTTCAGGCTATATTTAATTTTCTAAAACTAATATGCTTTGCAATTATCCTGAAAAATCCTTGCTTTAACAACCCGATTTAGAAAGAACTGTTGAGTGAAGAAGGTTATCAGGAAATGGAAGCCCAAATTACAATAAGATATCATCTTACCCAGGCTACAATGTCTACAATGTAGAAAAAGGAAATCCTATATGCAGTTGATGTAGATATACATTTTTACAACCAATAATGAGAAAAATATTGAAATTCCTCAAAAAGTGAAACATAGTAGATCTATCATCCAATCTAGCGAATCCCACTATTCACAGTTGCTAAGATGTGGAGAGAACCAGTGTCTACATTAATCGATAAATGTGGTATATGTACACAGTAGGGTATTATTTAGACAAAAAAGAAAAAGAAAAAGTGAAAAGAGTGAAACTACTGTTATTTGCAGCTAGGCACAGAAAGATAAATATCACAAATTCTCATTTTTGGAAGTTTGCTTTATTTTTCTTAGAAAAGGTGATCTAAATGAATATCAGTGATAATAGATGTTAGGAAGGGTAAGGATAAGAGTGGATAAAGGGAGCCTGGATTTAATCAGGGAAGGTTGCATCATTGAAATGTCTCATTGAATCCCATTAATAGTACATGTCAGTCAGAAATAAAAATTAATGTGAAAGTATAGATATCCAACAAATAAAAGCAGGAATTTATATTACATTACTTATATTAGCACTTATCAATCAGCCTGGTAGTCCTATAAAAATGAGTAGAAGAAGCCCATATAGAAACTTAGAACAGAAGCTGAAACTTTTTATGGCCTTATCACCCTGAGAAAATATTTTATTGTAAGTTTTATAAAGATACACCCTGCTTGTGACGTCAGAAGTATCATCCAAAATATTAAAGCTAGGTTGGGTGCTGGTGGCTCACTCCTATAATCCTAGCTACTGAGGATGCTGAGATCTGAGGATCACAGTTCAAAATTAGCCTGGGCAAGAAAGTCCATGAGTATCTTATCTCCAATAAACCACTAGAAAACCGGAAGTGGCACTGTGGCTCAAGCAGTAGTGTGCTCACCTTGAGCTGAAGAGCTGAGAGATAGTGCCCAAGCCCAGAGTTCAAGCCACGACTGACCAAAAAAATAAATATTAATGCTAATTTTGACACATAAATAATTTAAAAGTCCAGGGACAGGGGTAATTTCCTATATTTCTGGATTCAGATTCACAAATTTCAAGAATCTATCCACCCCTAACTCTTGCTTTCTGTGGATCTGAATTCTTTTTATGCAGACCTGTCATATACAGTTGCAAACATGACCTGACAAGCTTCAGTATTCCATTTAGCTCATGTGGCAATTCTAATATATTGACAATGTCAGTGAAAAATACTGCTTTCTACATCATTTCTATGAAACTGCCAAGCTTAGCTCGCATATACATTCTTCATCAATTCCAGTGACTCAAAGAGGAGTTTTCAAACTGATTTAGATAAGATGGTTTCTGTACAACTACCAGATTCCTTTGGTACACTCAATAACTACCAATAGTTCAGTTGTCATTGATGTTTGTAGATTCTTCCCCAAAGTTGTCCATGAAAGCAATTCTTAGACCTAATTCTGACACAAACTCAAGTAGTCCCAAGGTCTTCAGACTGTTCTGTGGCCTATATAAAGCTGAGATTTATTTTGGATGTTTATTTGGGGTATTTAAATATTCAATGTGACATTACTCTGGTGGCAAGATTCAGTTCACCATGTATAGTCAGGTAAATGGCAGTCATGACATAGATGATATGAGACCATTGAAGACAGCACTTTGAGAAGTTATATATTTCTGTGATTGATTTGTATGCCCTGGTTATTCAATGATAAGAAAACCATTAAAACATTCCTATTTGAACCTGTACATCTTGAGAAGAATTACTTTACTAATAAGACCACATGTCTAATAGAATATGCATTATGTTCCCTAGCCAGCTAATGATTTTACTTGCAAAAATTAAATCCCAGTGTATAATTATGCAGTAAAAACTTGTAGTGTCTAGTATTGACTGAAGATAAAGATATGTAAAATACTACCATGAGAAACCTTTTATATATCATATTGCATATTTTTATTTATGCATTCTGTGATGATTATCTTTAGACACACATACACACAGATATGGCATTTAACTACACATATATTTTCAGTTCTGTAGTTTTCTATTTTCATATATTTAAACCAAGTTTTGTAGTACAACAAGCCCATGATATGATTGTTTAATTTTATACATTATTTTATTGTGAAATTACCGTACAGGGGAGTTACCATTACATGGCAAGGTAATGAGTACATTTCTTAACAAGCATGGTTTCCCTTTGTTTCCCCTTACCATACCTTCCCATCTCCCCGCCGCCCTCACCCGCCAAAGTTGTAAAGTTCGTTTTTCAACATAACGTCTTGTACATCTCATTGTTGCAATGGGTCCACCTGTATCCCTATTTAAACAATTTGTTTTTTCCCATCCCCTCCACAAATTATACCAACATCAAATACAGTGAAAGCAGGGGTTATACCGTGGGGGAGGGACATACAAAGCAACAAAGAAATCATCTTATAAATATGTTAGAAACAATCACAAGAGAGAAAAACATTTGAATCCTTATCTTGGGGTTCATTTCACCTAACATCAACTTATGGTTTCCCTTATTTACAATAGCTAGTATATGTCTGAGACAAACAGAAATGGTCAGATATGTGTTTTTATCTTAGAGATCATGAAGTCAGTTTAGTCTGTAGGTGAACATGGTGGTAGCAGGGTTAATATAGACTTTCTGTAATTTCCCACTAAGGCCATGGTTTTTATTACTAATATATTAGCATCAATACAGGTTTCCTTTTATTATTTTTCTTCTTCTGAGAAGAATCTGGGCACAGCCTGGTAGAGATTTGTTAAAACTCACTGAGTGGTTCTAATATGCATAGACATTATAAAATGCTTTTCCAGTTTCACCATGTTCCAACACCTCAGCAGCAAGTGTTCCTTTCATTGGAATGGGAATCTCTGTTTTGACCACAACTGATCTAATCTGTGCAGTAAGTTTCTTTCTTTATTTGTTTCCATATCTTGAAGTTCATTTCAATTAGCATCATTTTATAAGGTCATCTATACAAAGCTAGCTATTGAGCTATTGTGATCCTTCTTTTTCTTTTGTATGCCTTTAATTCTACTGTTACTTCCATCACTAATTCTCCAAGCTTTGTACTTGAAGCTTTTTTAAAAAAATTTTTTTTATCACAATCCAATATGGAGAGCTCCTTTTCAACAAACACAGCAGATTGAGCCCCCTCAAAATTTGATGATGACTGCTTAGCACTTGGCACTAGATATCTAACCAGATATCAAGAAGCTGGCAGAATGCTTATGTGTTATCATGAAAGTTTAGACATAGGAAGAACTGTCTGGGGCTTTTTTCAGGGAGGCTTTAGACATAGCAGATAATTGGATTAGCTGTGATTTCTTCTCTAATACAAATTCTTCTTTGATGTTAACTCCACTCAAAGAACCCCAACATAGGCTAATCCCTTTTTGTCTTCTTTTGATGTTTTCAATAAATTACTGTTGCTTTTTTCTTCCCATTTTTAAATAATCTTCTTGTACCATGGATATACTTTCTTATTGTTGTACCTTCTTTATATAAAACACTCAGAAAATTTTTTATTGTAAAAGATGTACAGAGGGTTACAATTGCATAAGTAAGGTAATGAGTTCAGTTCTTTTTGAACAGTGTTAACCTCTTCCTCATTTTCTTGTGCTACACCTCTCCTCCAAATTTAAGGTCAATTTTATGCAGACATAGTTATCTATAATCAACAAAAAAGATTTCTTAAGTATAGATGATAGTTTGATGGAGCAATGAATCCTTTTTATCATAGTTATAAGACAACTTACAGGAAAAAATAGCAAAAAGCTTTACTATTCAAACTTGAATTATAGTCTTTGTAACCAAAGTAATTGGAGGAAATTAAACCTTACCAGTCACATAGCATCAGTTATTGTTTTCAACAACAAAATTAATTTACTTGAGAGCTTCTTGAAGAAACAAATTCATAGGTCTCAAACCAAGCCAATTGCATCTAAATCTGCATTTCATCTAACTACATCTAAATCTGTGGTTCCAATGTGAAGTCACCTTTATTTAAAAGTTTTAAATCTCAAATGTGTTAGAACTATACATTAGTTTCTATATCTTCATATGCATAAATTTCACATTTATATTATTGATTTAATCTAGTAAAAGTAGTTATGCTAGATTTTTCCCCTTTAACTGTGGTCACACCTCCATAAAGCAAAAATAACACAAATGTCTAACAAGCGAAGCAAACTTGGTGCAAATTAAAGCATTTTCAGTGAATTGAAATGTGTCCTTTGACTTTCTTTCTCTTATTCCCTTCTTGCCTTTTCTATAAATAAAGCTGGAGCAGATAAGAAAACACACATATGAGATCCTCATCTCAATTTTAAAAGCCTTCAGATTATTCAGGTAGAGAATTGGGCCTGGCCACATTGTGACTTGTGCAACTCCCAAGAGGAAGCTCTACAGCAGTCTGACCATGTCTTGGTAGAAGGTGCCATGTAAGCATCTCCAGAAAGATGCCAGATAAGCGTCTTAGAATCCAAGCTGGAGAAAGTGCAGACTTGTCTCTTGTAGGAGGTTGTCTTGAGGCAGTGAGGAATTGACTCTCCTCAATAAGAGTCCTAATCTCTCCCTTCCTGTATATGTCACCCTGGGGGCAATTTGAGGAGCTGACAACATGTTGGTTTCTCCTACATGAGCTAAGTAAATAAATAGCTACCACCATGAATTGAGGCTCACTGTGTCTTCAACCACAGAGGAATAAGGATGTCATAGCAATAACACTGCTTACTGTGACTACCATGCCCTATTACCATGTTTAAAATTTACATATCTTATAGATAATTAAAAATGTTCTAGGCAATTGTTTTTCTGCCATGTTATGTCTTTAAAGTAAGAGATAAGACAGTAATAACAGAGAATTTTTACATAAAATTAATTTAATAAAACTGTTCTATTCTTTATAAATAAGAGTGATTTCAACACCAGATCACAGTAAATTTTTAGTTTAAACAATGAGAAAATTGGTCACACAATTAGTTCCAAATATGTAACTTGGAAACCAGGAAATGAAGTTTCAGTCCATCCTTATGTCTACCCTTCACATCTGTTTTGTCCTTCAAAACAAATTATAGAATATGAAGAATCATGAGATTGACATGGTTTAATTGCATGTCTAACACAATGATATGTGCAATTTAATAAGGGGCAAAATTTAGTGTAAGACAACTGGAGCTATATTTATAAGAAAAAACTTACACTTCCCTGTATATACCATATTTTAGTTAACATATGTGTTTATATATGCATATAACCCTGTATATGTTTATGTATACATTTATAATTTAATTTGACTTTATTTCTGAATATGGGAGAAAACACAATTTCATTCAAATGAAGAGAAGGGTGAGCAAATGCAGTCATAATATTCAGTGCTCATATCTGAAAATGGAGCGTGGTAAGTTCAGGGAATGGGTGGATTTAGGAAAGATGGTGGAGAATGAGGAAAGGAGTGACGTTAAGATGTACTCACAAACTGACACATTGAAGTGAAACCCATTTGAACACTATTAAGAGTAACAAAAAATTTCAGAACAAAGAAAAAAGAAAAACGAATCAAAACTATCTCTAAGATAGACTCCTCCATTGTACAGGTGAACTTCCTCTTTATGACCCCTGCCAACATACATTTATTTGATTGTAATTTGGATGCATATCATTCACATTCTGCCTTTAAATTTCTACATTGACTCCAAGAGGGCTACAGAGCCATCTGTACTTTATGTCTATACTCTCCTATGTAAGTGTAGATATTTTTATTAATGTATAATTTTGTATTGATATTTTTGTTTAAGAAAACATTAATATTTAATATTTATTTCTTGAGTTATTCTTTATGGCTGGCTCATTGGTAGAGGGAGTTGATCTTTGATCTACATGCTAGGTCTGGTTCCATCTCTTCTAGTACATTTTCACCTAGAGGCTGCAACTTTGGTTAGGAGATGGGAATAATGTAAAAGAACCAATTAACTGGGCTTCTCTGTGATTTTTATGATCTCATGTAGTTTTAGCTTTTCCTTCGCTGTAACCAAATACCTGGCAGAAACAACTTAAAGGGAAAAAGATTTATTTTAGCTCATGGTTTCACTAGATTCAGTCTGTGGTCATGGGGATGGGAAGTGGGAGAAAAAGGTCTCATCTCACAGTGGACAGGAAACAGAGCTAGAGGCAAGAGTCAAGGACACGCTGCCCCATTGATCAATGTACACCAAGTCCAACCTCCTAACACTTTCAAAATAGCACCAAAAATAGCACCACCAGCAGGAAACCAGATATTTCACATCCACCATGATCATCAGGAAGAATTTAAAAAATCGTATATCAGCCATAGTTGGTGATGAATACCTATACTCACAGCTATTCATGTGATAGACATCATGTATAGATTATGCACAGTGAGCTTATCTGCAATTAGCTTTAAAGGATACTCTATGATATTTTTATTGTCTTCAAAAATGGTGACAAAAGTATTGTTAAAAGGTACATTTATTGCAAAATATCTAGAATAAGTTTGTGATAAATCTATAATTTTATTATATACTCATTGCTTATACTAGTCCTAGGGCTTGAACACAGGGCCTGGGCACTGTCCTTGAGCTTCTTTGTTCTAGGCTAGTGCTCTACCACTTGTACCACAGCTTCACTTCTGGCTTTTTTGGTACTTAATTGGGGACAAGAGGTTTGCAGACTTTCTTGCCTGGGCTGACTTGGAACCATCATCATCAGATCTCAGCTTTCTGAGTAGCTACAACTACAAGCATGAGCCATCATCTTTCAGCTAACAATATAATTTTACATAGCAAATGCATTGTTTCTTGGCAAAGAAGAACAGATTGTGGACTGAAAGTACTATGTGTCTTTTCCAGCTCTGTCATTGTACAACCTCTGCAGACTGCCCTTTGCTAGAGAAGTCCCTATGCTCATTCTTAAGAGGTTGTTTGAAGTAAATCCGTAATGCTTCATCTTTTGTGATTCCCTCGCATCTCAACAGTTGATCTCACTACAGTTGTGACTAACTATGACTCTACTAATTCCTCCCACTGAGCTTTACAGAATCTCTATGGGCAAACTTTCCATCCTCAGCCTTTCTCATCACACTTCTATTAACCTTAGTGGAAACTCTTTGTCTCTGTCTCTGTCTGTCTCTCTCTCTCTTTCTCACCAAATAAAACCCACCTTTGTCCTCATCTCCAACCAGACCTGAGCTCTTCCCTGCTCTGGAGTTCCCACCACACAGCTGGCCCCTCCCTCTCTCCACCCAGACCCACCTGAGCTCCCATCTACCTCACTTCCTACCCCCCAGACCCTGTTGCTACCTAGATAGTGGAGGCCACCATATTCTCTCTCCAGCAGAAACATGGCTCCTCTAATAAACCTTGTAATAATCTTTCTCCTGTGCCTGCCTGCCTCTGTGTGGTCCCTTGGGATGGTTGTGAGGGATCCTTTCACTGCTCCTTCAAGCTAGTTCACTATGATTCACATAGCTTATTTGATTGCTCAGGAAATGGCAGTTCATTGGCTAAAGTTCAGATATAATTATCTAAAGATGTATTTTCTGATCTGTGGTTTGTTGACTTCTAAAGGAAGATTGAGTTTTAAATTGAGTTCCTTGCCCATATCAAAAGGTTGGACAAGGTGATGGTGGCTCATACTGTAATTCTAACTACTTAGAAGGCTGAGAAATGAGGATTATGGTTCAAAGGCAGCCAAGGTAGAAATGTGTATTATCTTTAATTAACCAGCAAAAAGCTGAAAGTGGACTTGTGGCTTCAGTAGTAGAATAGCAGTCTTCAGCAAAATATCTATGGGACAGATGCAGAGTTCAAGCCCCAGTACTAGAAAAAAAAAGTTGGGAAGTTTTATTTTAAAACTAAGAGCTTCTGGTGTCTCTTTAAGATTGAAATACTGGTAAAAGAGTATTTGTATTCTGTAGGGACAGCAGTTGCTTAAGACTGGTATTATCTGCCTCCTAAAATGAAGCTCAGCATCATCCTCATCTCTACAACAAGGACAATTCCCTCTCCTCATGTGCTTCACTTATATTTTGTATTTTCCTAATTTTTATTTATTTACATTACTCCCAAGACTTATAGACATTCGATTTTCAAATTTTGGCCTGTACTTTGCTGCCCATTAGCCCATGAAATTACCACTTACATCTTGAGAGTTCCAGTCTTATCGTTCTTATCTACTGCCAAAATATATTCATACAGTTTTTGATATTTTCTACACCTATTGGTATGTTCTAACCTAGCCAAGATAAATTATATAATTTATTCAATAGGTTATGAACAGTTGCTCTTCTAGAATAGTATTCCTATCAGGTATCTTTTCATTACTATGAAACAACTTCAGGGAGGAAGTACTTATTTCAGCATACAATTTGAGTTCATATTCCTTGGATCCGGTGATTCTGGGCCCAAGTGAGACAAATATTGTGGCAGCAAAAGCATGAGACTACTTGTCGTGGTGGACAGGAAACTGAGAGATAAGAAAGGGCTATGGACCTGGTATAAACTTCAAAGCCACTCCAAAGTGATCACCTCATCTTTCTTTTTTCTTTTCTTTTCTTTGTCCATCTTGAGGCTTGAACTCTGGGCCTGGGTGCTGTTCCTGAGCTCTTCAGCTCAAGTTGAGCACTCTACCACTTGAGCCACAGTGCCAGTTTTCTAGTGGTCAATTGGAGATAAGAGTCTCATGGACTTTCCTGCCCAGGCTGGCTTTGAACCATGATTCTCAGATCTCAGCCTCCTGAGTAGCTAGAATTACAGGCATGAACCATCAATGCCCGGCATGAGCACCTTTCTAAACCTTCCCCTACCTTCAAAGCAGGGTCACCAACTGGAGAGCATTCAAATGAGCTTGTGGATGACATTTATAGTATCATAGAACTGGCTAACATAGTTGATATTACCTCTCCATGAACCCAGGTATTGATATTACCCCCATGAACCCAGGTAGTTCATTTTATTTATTTATTTTTATGATTAAGTTTATTTATTTTTAAGAAAACATGTTCTGATATTCTTTCTATTCTCCATTAGATAACTTAGTTTATTTCTAATTTCATATCATTTGTTCTGTGTTATGTTTAACATGTGACACATTATTTTCTTCGAAAAATAATAAACTTCTCTTGCTAGAGGAAGAATATCAACTATACACACACACACACACACACAACTTTGGCAACATTCTACATGGATTCTTATCAAAGAGATAAGAGTTCTTCTAATTAAACTCCTTACTTTATAGATGAGGATCCTGAGGTCTGCGAAGAATCAGGACTGTATTGATGGTGACATTGACTTCTTTTGTGTGGAGATGACACACACGATCTCTATTATTTTCTTCTGATGTATCAGCTTCATTCTGAAGTAAGAGCTTACTTCCTTGTTCACTCTAATTGGACATCAGACAGGCATTCTAACAATATTGCATTTAACTAGTTTGGAGACTGACTTTCAGCCAATAACATTGTAACATTTACATAATCAAAACTCATCTTAAGGCTCGGGGAGCTTTAAAAATTATACTTCCTGTTTTTGAATCTTCTAATAGATATATTAATTCTGAAGGTGTCAGTATTATTTAAAGGATGTATGACCATAAATATATTCACTCATTGTAGTTATTATTACACGACTATTTTTGCTTAAATAAATATTTGCTTGAGTGTTTAATTCCATATGTCTTTAGAATAGGTAGCGTTGAATCATCTTTTCCTCCTAATAAAGAAAGGAAGGACTTGAGACAAGACATTCAGTCAAAGAATAAGCATTCATACAACTTAATTTGTACTTGACATTAGGATTTATGCCAAGCTATTAAACTAAAGTTTTCCCCTTTGGAGATAGGTTTTACAGTTTAACAGCTGTGTTTTGAGGATTACCTCAGAAAACATGTAAAATGTTCAAGTATCAAGTGGTATCTTTCTAAGCGCTATTCCCTTCCTCCTGCCAGCTGGAATGATGAATGAAATGAGCCACTGCTAGCTTCCTCATGGGAAGAAGAGGTGGAAGATCAGGGCTGTTCTTCCCTTAGAATGCATTGCACTGGTCCTGGACAAGGTATTTGACCTGTAAATGATGACTTGTTGCTTTAGCATCTCTGCGGGGGCAAAGAAGGGGAGGTTTTGCTTCCTCTCAGCAGTCTGTATCAACCGCCAGGCCTGCTTGACAGAATGTTGTGGAACATAAATATTGCAGAGTGGGGGTTGCACTATTATTTACGCCTTCTGAGGAGAAACATTGATCAAATTCAGCATATCTGTACTGGTGATTTATTATTCCATTTTATGTTCTTACAAGAGGATTAATGATTGAGGTAAAATCTGTTCAACTGTTGGAGAAATAAGTATATATATGCTACTTGGTTATTTTCACCAAAAGAATATTATATTTGCTTGGAGTGGGAAGTTCTAACTTTTCCCAAATTCTTTGACTGAGATCTTTTTATTCTTTGTATTTCATTTTTATTTTATTTTTCAACTAAGGCATACTGTTCTAAGCTTCATCATTGATGTAGAGCTTATGAGTAAGTCATGTTAGTAGAAGTTGAAGGCCTAAAAGGCCTCAAAAGAAGAAAGGTGTCTTGTATAAGGAAAAGCATGGTAGGGGGTAGCTAGAGGAGCATTACTTCTCTAACCTTGGGATCTCTGAGCCCCAGGAAACTCAAAATCTTCAATAAAAGCATGCAACAGACACTTCTGGTGGTGCTTTAGGTTCATCTCAACATGACTTCTAAATGTATCTGGATTTGCATACAAAATACCAGTCAGAGTTGCCATAATTTTTGTTATTCCTATGTATTTACATCTTGACTTTAAAGTTGATTGGATGTTTTGCTTCCTATGAAACCCACCAACCACTTCCTGGTTTCTCTTCTTTTCTTGTCTTTTCTAAACTGCATGGTGAATATTTGAACTCTACTCTTTAATTCATTGTCCCCTGGTGTTCCTTCTGATGGAGAAAGAAAAATCACTCCCTGTGTTAGTGCTATTATTCTCCTTTTTCTGTCTTATACTTCAACTATTTTTAACTCTTACACAACAAGCACCCATACACTATGGTTTTCTATACTGTTGTCCCTTAATAGTTACCTTTTTCAGCTTCCACTGGAACAAACCATGTGCTATTTTATCTGAACTGGCATTTTGTTGGATAATTGGAGATTAATTTTTTTTTCTTCCCATGATCCTGCAGATCTCAGCCTTTTGACCAGCTAGGATTATAGGTGTGATTCACCAGTAATTAGAAAGAGGGTATATATAAAGTACAGGATTCTGTGACCATCTAATTCTGGTATCTAATGATAGATGCCTGGAAAGAAGCCAACAAACTGATGACTGTGGACATAAAAGGTTAGAAGGAAAGAAATAGAAGCAGACCCAATAGATCAATCTTTCTCCAATGCCAAAGGTACCTTTGATTTTGTCTGTCCTAAGAGTTGATCAACACTCTTTATTTTCTATTGAGGTTGGATTTTTTCTTGTCTGTGAGGGAAAGTGTGTTATCTTCTGTACATTGTTTAAGCTTCATTGTCTTCTGGAAGACTTCCAGGCTTGAGCCTAACTTACTATTAGCCTGCTACTCATCTTTCTCTCAGCTGTTAAAAGGCAGTCTGAGATAATCCACAAAGACAGCAAATTACATTATGGTAACTTGGTTTTGGTCTTTAAAATGTTCTGAATTAGATTAAAAGCTTCTAAAAGCATAATAATAATAATCTTCTCTAACACTTTTTTTTCTTTCAACAACTGCATACCAGTTTTTCTTGGAAACTTGAACTCAGTAAATACTGACAACCATCAACAAATGAGGTCAAGAGCAAAAATGGTTATTTGCTTTAAAAAATAGCAACGACTTAGTAATATATGTGCCATGGTTAATAGAATATCTAATGTACTAGATAGTTCACCTTGTGTGACAATGAATTTGTCTAGGCCAATACTTACTCCCTTTATGTATGTTAAAATCATAAATATTTTATGTTTTGTAGAGCTTTTACAAAACTATATTCATCAATTTAATTATTTTGTCTATTTTAGTGAATTTGCTTTACATTTGAGATATAAAATCAACTTTTCTTAAGATGCAGAGAAAGGGGGGGAATGTAGTTATGGAAGTGGGAGGGAAGGGATAGTAGGGGAAAAATAAAGGAGGAGGCAGCAATGCTTGATAAGAAATGTACTCATTACCTTGCTCATGCACCTGTATCCCCTCTGTACAGTATTTCACAATAAAACACATAAAAAATAAAAAATTAAAAACAACAAAAAAGATGCAGAGAAAGTTAAGATAGATTGTGGTTTAATGGTAGTTCAGGCAAAAAGTTAGTAACACTCTGTCTCATAAGGAAGCTAAGTATGGTGTTTCCTGTTTATTATGCCAACTAGTTGAGAGGTGGATGTAGGAAGATTGTAGTTTCAGACCAGCCTGGTCAAAGTTAGTGTGAGCACCTCCCTGAAAAACAAACCAAAATAAAAAAGGGACATTGTTCATGGGTTAGAACCGTTGTCTCACAATTGGAGACTGGTACCATCTACAGCATTGCAAAAGATAAAAAGAATTCAACTTGGAATTTCTTCACCTATCTTTACAAACCACAGTGATAAAGACGGGCAACTGGCGTGAGACAAATGTAGTGCTCATAGAATGTTATATACAATTGTATCAAACTGATGTCAACTGTAGTAGCTAAAAGGACCTTACTCACAGGAGTAAAACACAGGGTAACAGAATAATTCATGGGACAAACTTTCAGTGACAACACAAGGAGCTTTTCTCAAACCCCCTAAGATTCTTTCTTGAATTATTGTAATAACTGATTTTATTTAAAAAATTCCATTATGATATTGTCATTTTCCTTAAAACATTGGTTACTTTTTAAATCATTCATCTGTAGTTTCAAGAATGATTAATGTAGTCAATACATTTAACAGCATCAATACTGTATTCCATTGCTTTCGATCTTGTTGGCCATTACAATCTTCCTAGTATAAAATTATTCACTCTGAATGATAAATACATTGTATGAATTTAAATTGGGCAGTCTGGGTGGCCAGTTGAAATAGGCACACATAGCAAGCATCAGATCACATGACTAACCCCAGGGTTAGTATAGGGCCCCTGTACCTTTGAAGAGAGATCAAGACATATTAGAACTGCCCTCCCGATTCCAGGATTTTTAGACAAGATGATAAAAGCAGAAATTATATATATGTCTGATAAAAGATAATGCCATGAATTATATAAATAAGGACTATGTTGTTAGATATAATGGAAATTGCTAGGAAGCAGAAGTCGATGTAAACTAGAATATTCTGTAAATCTTTTGAAAACAAAGTCGAATGAATGTAGCTAATGAGTGAAAAAAAGACAACACAGACTAAGGCATGACACACAAACGATACTGAAATCTGGAGAATTTAGAAAACCTCTCAAATTGTCTTTGTTTCTGGTCAGCCGAGAATGCTGACAAAGAGTCTCTGCACTAACCAAGGGAAATGAGCTCAGTGCTTTGTTTGCTTGCTGGTTTTTCTTTCATCATTAAAATATCTTACTGTCTTGCAAATAGTATCCAGGTTTTTATAAATAACCATCACCCCTGGGCATCAAGGCAAACCAAGTAAACATTTATAAGGAGCAGTTAGTTCCTTTCTTCCTGGCCTTGATTTTATTTACTCAATTAATTATTTAGTCCTAACAAGGAACATCACCTCCCTGGGCTCTCTTCATCCCTTTGAACTAATCAGCAATGAAGGGAGGCCCTGCAGTAAATGGACTCTGTATGGAAGGATAAGAGAATGTTGGAGCACTGTTGTTTTAAGTACTATGCATATAACAGCAGCAGCTTAGTAATAATAATAAAAAAGTAATTTATATAAAGCACATTCTATGAAAGGTTATTACATAGAGAATGATTACTGGATGTTCTCCATCACATGAGCAGGCGCAGAAAAGATGATCTGGATTTAAATATTAGCAAACTTTATTATTTTCCCAGTTAGATATTGCTATAACTAACAATCATTTTTTACCTTTTGTGAGCAGTTAAGTGAAGGTCTGTGAGTAGTTAAGGGGAGGAATCAAAGACAACGTTTTTAAATCAATTGTCCTTATCTTCTTTTCTTTTCCCTTCCCTTCCATTTCCTCTCATCTTATTCTTTTCCTTCCCATTCCCTTATTTTCTCCTCCTTTCCTTTCTTTCACTTCACTCCATTCCATTTCTTTCTTTCTTTTTTTGGTCGGTTGTGGGGCTTGAACTCTGGGCCTGAGCGCTGTCCCTCAGCTCTTCAGCTCAAGGCTAGCACTCTACCACTTGAGCTACAGCGCCACTTCCTCCATTCCATTTCTTGTTTCTTTGTTCTACTCTGCCTTTTCCTCACTCTCCTTTCCATTTCATTCCCCTCTACTCACCCCCCCATTCTCTTTCCCTCTTCTCCCAGCTCTCTCTTTCTTTCCTTTCCCTTTCCTTGTTTCCTTCCCTTTCTTGCACCCCTTTCTTGCAACTAAGATTCTTGGAGAACTGATACCAGAATAGTATACCATGTTATTAGATAGTACTTTGCATCATAATTTTGTCTTCTTCTTGAGGTGATTGGCTCACTCCAAATTTTCCAGTGGACTAAATAGATCATGAATGATGAGGAGATATTGTTAAAGAGTGCTACAAATGATCAATGAAGTACAGGAGATTCAGAGAACAACATTGAGCAAATGGAGGGTGTTATGGCACCTCCATAATAATTGACCATGATATTATACAGATTTCTGCATCTCAGGGAAATTGGGTGTGGGAGCTGCTTATATCATACAATTCATTAGGTATGGAGAGCTTGAAATTAGGTCATTGGATGCAGAATTCTAGTACTGTACTGAAGTTTTGCCAGGAAAAACCCTTAAATAATATTGAATAATTATTTTGCACAGAACAGGCTCAAAACCAATAGTAAATAGATATGAAGATGATCATCTTTATAGGTGAGAAACTAAAGATAGGATAGCTAAAATTATAAGCTTTAAGAAGAAAGAATTTTAATCCATCTTCCACATATTTCTTAGATTAAAAAATTAAGGATAGGATAGTTAAAATTATAGAACTTTCATAAGAACAGAATTGACATTTCCATCTACCACACGAGTGTGTTTCTCACTAGCTGTGGGACATAGGTATGTATAAGTAAGGGTTTATGCATTCACATTTCCCTGGAACATCCAATTAGTAGCAGGGGAGCAAAAATCCACTTCCTCCTGCTGTTTTTTTATCCTTTAGTGACAGGTTGAAATACTCAGATCCAGGAACTAGTAGTCCTGTCTCCCTCTCCTGCTCTATACAAATACCATGTTTTTTTGCTGATAGTGTCTGAGTCTGCTGTTGATAATCTTAATGAGTTCATGGGGGACTTTGGAAAAAGATACACACACCAAACTGTATTTGACCAACATCTCTATTAGGAATATCCTATAGTATATTGTGGAAGGAAAGAATATTGAAAAGGAAAGGGGTAATAGTGAAGAGAGGGGTGGGAAGGGAGACATAGAGGAGAGATCATTTTGGCTAGCTAGTTCTGTGACAAGAGCAAACTCTTTGAAGAAAGGTGTCTGTAGAGGAGTTTCAGGAAATTCTGTTTCTTATAAAGTCTAATTTCTCAACTATCCTCCTAACTTTCCCATAAGGAATTCAGTGTTACTCTCTGCTGCCTTTAACCCTTTTTTTAAAATATACTTTCATAGTCAAAGCTGCATTTTGTAATGAGGAGAATGCTTCCAATCACTCTAGTGTATAGGATGTACATTTTTGGCTTACTTTTATATCCATAGCTTTAATCACTAATCTTAAGTTTGATTTTTTTAGGGTTTAGTACAATAACAATCTTCTATTCCTTTACTTCTTTATTTTAGAAAAAATGACACGGCTTATTTTTTAGGATCTAGAGAACTATATTATGGTTTCATTCTTCACTGTTCATTCTAGTCAGCCTTCTTGCATTCAGATACCTAAAGTTTCTGAAATTTCCATTTTATGCCAAAAAGCTACTTTGAGAATAAATCTCTTTCTGTGGCATGTAAGATCAGGTCATCACTTATAACACTTGTTATAACCCCAATTAATCAGAAAGTAAAGATCTTGATAACCCCAGCTTGAAGCCAGCAAAGGCAAACAGGTATGAAGAACCCCTATCTCAATGATAAGCTGAGTAAGGTGGCATGTATCTATGATGCTATGTGGGTGGATATGAAAAGAAGAATTGCATCCTGAGATGAACTTAATGGGGCTAGGTGAGAGATCCTTTGTGAAAAATAACTAAATAGAAAATGGTCTAGGGTCATGGCTCAAGTAGTAGAGCTCTACCATAACAAGCACAAGGACTGGAATTCAACCTCAATACCACTTCAAAAACTTAATAGTCATTGCTCATTACTATCTAGACAGAATCGCACAGTTATAGCTCCAAGTGAGCATGTTCCCAAAAGCAGTGGATATGTTATTTCACTTTTGAGTGGCCCTTTCTGGGATTTCTTTCTTATTTTTTCAATTTTTCTCCATTCTTTCATTACTTTCTTTATAACCTTCAAAATGTGCCATAAATGCCATTCAGTTTGATCATCCGGTGTCCATAATAGCATAGAAAGGCTCTGCAAACACTGTCATGTAACAGTCTGGAACATTACTCTCCAAATTGTCTGCTGTCGGTTTTTCAGGCTTGTTCCGCGTGAATTTGTTGGCATAGAACAGCACTACACACATAGATTAAAATTTTACAGAATGACATTGAATAGGACTAGTAGATTAAAAAAATCCTCAAACAAACCAACTATATTTAAATGAGTATTAGGGAAAGGAAACATTTTGTAAAATAATCTGCAAAAAGTTTTCTTTGATACCTTTGTTTATGCATATGTTACAGGCTTGAATAGAACTATAATTCCTTTAAGACTGGCCCTTGAATCTATCAGAAGTAGTCTACTGAAATCATTATACAAAGATTTTATATTCTAATATATTTTGTAGGAGTAGAGGAGAAGGAAAAAAACAGGAAAATTTTGAGAGCTGAAGAGCTGGGTACTCATGGATTACAAACAAAACAGATGGATCTGACAAAGTACACTATTGTTTCTGACTCACTGAGAGTGTAAAATTCTCTTTCTATATGATTTACTGGTGAAATGGCCCTTCATCTTAACCCTTACCATCGAAGTTCTTTATAGAGTAGAACAATTGTTAATAGGAGCAAGTAGATGGAAACATCGACAAGTTCCTATGGTACATTGGGGGATAGAAAATGGTCAAGTTTTATAAGCCTGTATTATCTCCATTGTGCCTGGATTACATTGGATTTTAGCATTTTCTATGCATTATTTATCTCCTTCATTCCTTGGGTTTCCTCTCTACAACTGGGTAAACAAGGTCTTCTTAAAATTTATTTTCCAACAATTGACTTTTTGTGATGTTTTAAGGACAATTTACCTTCAAGTACCTTCAAGAAATGTGTTTGATCTTCCCTGTTGAATTTCTAACTTGGCAAATTTCAAGTTACAGAAAGTGGCAAGAAGCAAACAAAGCTTCTTCTGCATTCTGTTCCATATCATCTCAACCAGAACATTACACTTTTCTGTAGGTAACAAATACCCATTCATAACACAAAAGACTTTACAGCCCAAGTTTGACAGCTGTGATGAAGGAAGGAAGAGCCACGGAAGAGTTATTTCCTTGGGAAAATGTTACCTTTCCGTTGTCTCTACCTCATTCAGTATCTCCTGCTCTGGAAGTTGCCCTCATTGCTTAGATGAATCCTTTGTTGCAAATGTGCTACAAGTCGATATGTGTAATCCTGGAAGCTTTTATTATTTTTGTTTGATATTTCATTAGTCAGTACAGTGACCTCTTATTTTTTTATGTAATTTTTCTTTTAGACTTTGTTGGTGTTGGCAGGTCTCTCACTTTCAACTTAAATCTAATTGAACTTGGGATTAGCTGTTCACAGATGCCAGTAATCCTTGCTATGTGTTGTTGTAAAACAAATTCCAACTTCAATACAAATAGCACCTCTCACATTGTGCCCTAAATTGTGTCACAGTATTTTCCCAATATTGCCTTATCAATATTTCACAACATGACATCACTGAGCATCATATTCAAGGATTGATCCATCACTTGAAATAATCTAGGAAAGCAAACAGCAAAGCAAATTACACCTTTTTTTAATACATGATAAAATAAACAATATTTTCTATTTTACTTTACTTTTAAATCATTCTTAGAATTGCTGAGAAAAAAGTACAAAATTGTTGCAATGACATGCTTGATATGTACATCAATAAGATCAAGTCAAATCAACCACTGCTGGTGTATATGTTGTGTATAGCTGATTCCTCAATATACTCTATGAAGTGTTTCTTACTATTGAGAATAGATTTGTCCTATTTTTATCTGTAAAATTAATCAATAAGATAAGTGTACAACTTGCATGGTTGCAAAGCTAGCAATAAGAAAAATCATTGTGGACTTTTTTTCTCCTCATCCTGATTCCAGAAATTATATTATTTCTGCCCATTTCATTGTCATATTTAAAGTTTTCATCTTTCAGAGAATTATTTCAACACTTACCTTACTGGACTTTTGAGTTTAGTTTCTTAACTATCCATCCTAGTCATTCTAAATATTCTTCAAAATAAGAATCTGAGTGAATTTCCAGTGTTTCTCCTTAGCTAAAAATATCCTCCAATGACACGGACAGATGAGGAGATTTTTGAATGCTTAAAATTCTGAGGAAGAAACACTAGACTTTCATGAAATAACCATGTCCACTTCCCCGTCTGTACCTACACTTTCTATTATTTATAAAATAAGCACTCTCATTTTTCCTAACACATCAAACTCTGTAGTTGAGTGAATGTAATGAATAATCTTAGGTGTCACTGAACTAAGGAGTGACTACAGAAGAGGTGCAGAATTACTTCTGGGTGTGTTTGTGAGGTGGTTCCAGAGGAGATGCTGGTGTGTGAGTCCTAGCTCGAACCAGGAGATTGGTGGGTGGGCACCATCCAATTGTCTGGAAGCTCAAAACACCAAGGACAGAAGAAAGACAAATTGACTTTCTCTCTGGACTCCAAGATACCTTTGTTTTGTATTTTTTCATTAAAACTCCAAATTCCCTGGTCTTTATATGCCAGCATTCTTTTTTTAATTTTTAAAAATTTTATTGTCAAGGTGATGTACATAGGGGTTAAAGTTACATAAATAAGGTAGTGAGTACATTTCTTGCCAACCTTGATACCCATGCTCTTATTCTTGAGCCCCCTTTTGGTTTCTGGCTGATAGCTGTGAATTGGGAATTTTACCATCAGCCTCTTTGATTCTGAAGCTTTTAGAGTTGAACTGAGCCATAGCACTAGAGTATAACTGAAACCCCCTATACTACTCTTCTACATATAGAATATATATCTACTATTTTATATATCACATCTACTTATTATCTATCCATCTTTCTTTCTCTTGTCTACCAGGTCTCAGTTATCTCTATCATTTATGTATCTATCCATGTATCTATATATCTATCTCCTGTCCATCATATCTGTCCTCTCTGAATGCATATACTTATGAACTTGTATATGCATGTACATATATATGTATGTTTGTGTGTACGTAGGTATGTAGCTATTTATATACTTACCTATCTATGTACCTACCTACCTATCATCTGTATTCTCTATCATTTTTTCTGTCTCTCTTTCTCTCTCACTTAATCAGTCTCTCTAGGGAACCTTGGCCAGTACTATGCATGTATCATGGTTTCTGTTATTTTTAGACATGGGAAGTTCCAAAAATGAGGTGAATATTGACTATAGTCAAAATGCATATATACATGTATGAAAATGTGTAATAAAGATGATCAAAAACATACAACATAAATAAATCAGGAAATATTAAAAATACATATTTGATATAAAAAGGAATGAATATTTGCCTGATCACATTTCTCAGATACCTTTCATTGAATCTCTAGGACTGGATACCTGATACCAAGTAACTGATTTCTGAATTGAATACAATTTAATATGAAGCACTATTAACTTCTATGTCAATCCCATTTACTGTTTACTAGTTGACACTAGATATAATCTAAAATATAAAGAATAGTATTCTATATTTAATAAAAGTCATGATATTTTTGAATCTGTTGAAATCTTATAGAACTTCTTAGCAAAATATGTGCAGTTATTCTTTCAAATCGCATTTTGTATATAGCTTTGGAAGTTTCATTCAATTTAGGATTTGTAGTTAAAATCCAAGGAACTCATGCTTGTAAACACATCATTGGGGAGTTTTTAATCACGTGAGTTACTTTATTCTATTTCTCCATAACATAAAGAGTCTTAGAATATCCAGATTGGTGAATTCTCCAAAAACTGCCAAATTTCATGTATAATACATTAAACATTTAAAAATGTTTACATCACATCAGGTTATCTCTCAGGTTACATACTGTTATCTATCTCAGGTTACATACTGCTATAGTTATAGCACAATTTTAGAAATTAAAACATCTTACTAGTTTTGAAATATATGTTGTTTAAAAACATTTTAAAATACTATATTCTTTATTTTATTGTAAAGATGCTGTACAGAGGGGTTACAATTACATGAGTAAGATAATGAGTACATTACTTGTTGATCATTGTTCTCGCTTCCCTTGTTGTTGCTCCACTATCCCTTTCCTCCATACTCTTCCCCCTCAATCCCTCACCCCACAGCCCCCTACCCAAAGTTGTAAAGTTCGTTTCCAATATACTGTCCTGTGGGTGTCATTGTTGTAATGGGTCATCCTGTGTCCTTGTTAAAGCATTTTGTTATTCCCTTCCTCTCTCTGGATTAGACAAATATATATATATATATATATGTACATACAAGATCCAGGGTACCAAAATCAAGTGACAACAGGGGATATGCCATAAGGGAAAGAACATACAAAGGAAACAACAACCACAACAAAAAATAAAATCACATGGTACATTTAAAACAATAACAATGAAGACAGACCGCATGTGTCCATATCTTGGGGTTCATTTCACTTAGCATCATCTTATATGGTCATATGTACATGGCTCTTTAGCGTCTCAGCTCATCTGTTAAGAAAATCACTACTTTTGAACTTGACATTTGAGAGATTCTGACTCAACAAAATTTATCTGAGATTTCTGGCTTAAACTTTAATATAAAAATCCTTAAAGTTTTCATTCTCCTTAAAATGCGAAAAACTTGTATAAGTGTACATTGCACTTATCATATAGTGAGATTCTAATACAATCTCCTTAAAATATGTAGAGTTGCAGAGTTGCAGCTCAGTTCTCACCTAGAAAAGAAGCTGTTAAAGCCATAAGCCTTCATAACACTTAAAGGTGAACTTTTTGGGGTTAAATTTAGTCTAGTAAGAAATTGACTAATTGTAGTCTACGCCACTGTACTACATTTGAGCTTATCTATGGAAATTTTATCTTGTTCTAATAGAGAAGCTCTGAGAAGAATTCCCTTATAGTTCTAGTTTAGAAAGAATAACTTTGTGAAATATATCTGGAATATTTTCTTCAACAAACCTTCCAGGGAGACTTTGGGAAAGCCCCCTTAGACATGCAGAAAGGGTATGAATTTTCCTTTTACCTTCCTGTCTGATCTAACAGAGGAAAACAGACTCGACAGGGATCAGAGAGACAAAAAAAATAGATTCAGTACACAGAGCAGAGAAGAAGAGAGGGAAAATTGTACCAATGAAAAAGTAACTATGAAGGCCTGAGTTTTGAAGCACAGGTGACTAAAAGACAGGTTGTGTGGAAAATATAGAGTGTTTCCACAATTTACACCATACTGCTATACTAATGGGGTTCCAGAATAACAAAAGAGAATTGTAGAGTACAGAGCTGCAAACCACAGATGTGCTACATCTCAGAAATAAATTTATTCACAGTAAAGAAGTCAAGAAGCAGGAAAAATCTAAAGATTCTAGAAGAAACAGAAATCAAGGACAGCTATAGCTGTAGCAAACATGGGAAGGCTAGAAATTACATACACAAAATTAAAGTTTATCTTCAATAGAATTGAAAAGCAGAAAAACGAATGATAGTTAATATGGTACAATAGAAACTTTCTAGAAAAATATGTAAATAGAACAAGAGAACATGACCACCATAATACATAAATTCTAGAACCATTTCAAAGGTGTTACATATGCATAATTATAATCTCAATATGAAAAGAAAGAGACTAGAACAGTAAAAATATTTAAAATAATAAAGGATGGAGAATTTTCCAACATAATGACATAAAAATATTGATAGACCTGAGGAACCTCAAAAATGACATAAGACAGATTCCAATTGAACAGTATACCTTGTTGGCGTAACAAGTTCAAGAAGAACAGCATGTAATGTAATTGTAACATCAGTTACATCTGTACATTACCTTGACAATAAAATTAAATTAAAAAAGGCATTCTTCTTCAAAAACAGAAATATCTAAGACATTAGAATAGCCAAGAGGAGCCAAAAACATATTTGAAAAGTTAATGTGATTTGATTACCAGGATGATAACATGGAATATAAAAAAGGATATTAAGGCCAGAGGCCTGGTATTTCACTCCTGCAATCTTAGCTACTTTGAAGGCTGAGATCTGAGGATTGTGATTCAAAATCAGCCCAAGTAAGAAAGTCTATGAAACTCTCATCTCCAATTAATTACAAAAAAAGCAAAAGGCAGAAGTAGATGCCTGGCTCAAGTAGTAAAGCACTAGCCTTGGCAGAAAAGTGCAGGGCACCTACAGGCCCTAAGTTAAAGTCCCTAATTAAAACTAAGGAATTAAAATAGGAAGCTTCATAAATAATAACATACAATTAGTGTTTCATTAACTGTGCTCATTAATTGGGACAAATGTACTATGCTAAAGGAAGTTATTTAAAATAGGGTAAAGAAGACAGGCAACATTAGTCTGTGCCTCTGATCCTAGCCACTCAGCAGACTGAGGTTTAAGGTTAATAGCTTGAAGCCAGCCAAAGCAGCCAAGTCTATGAGACTCTTACCTTCATTTTGGAATTCTATGTGTCCATCATAAAGAATGACATTGCCCCATTTGTTAGGAAATGGAAAGACTTGGAAAAAATTATATTAAGCAAAGTAAGCCAGGCCCAAAGAAACATAGGCCCCATGGTTTCCCTTATTTGCAATATCTAGTATATGTATGAATCAAGTGGAAAAGGTCAGATAATGTGATGTTAAGAAAATGAACTCTTAGATATGTATTTTAATGTTTTTCTTTCATGCATGTGTTTCTAATGCATTTGTAAGATTATTTCTTTGTTGCTTTTTATGTCCTTCCCCCACAGTATAACCCCTGCTTTCACTATATTTGATGTCAGTATAACTTGTGGAGGAGATGGGGAAAAACAAGCGTTTAAGGATACAGGTGGACCTGTTGCAACAATGAGAAGTACAAGTTGTCATGTCCAAAACAAGCTTTACAAAGTCGGTGGGGGGGCAAAGGGGGGAAGAAGGATTGGGACTGGGGGGGGAGGGGGGAGGCTGGGAAGGGATGTGAAGGGTAAACAAAGGAGGAGGCTGCAATGCTTGGTAAGAAATGTACACATTATCCTGCCCATGTAATTGTAACCCCTCTGTACAGTATGTTCACAAAAAAAAAAAAAAAGTCATCGTCAGTATGTGCTTCAACCAGTAAAGCACTAACCTTGAACAAAAGATTCAGGGACAGTGCCCAGGCTCTGATTTCAAGCTCCAGGAAGCACATGAGTGCATGCACTCATGCACACACGTACACGCTCGCATGCACACACACACACACACACACACATAAGGGGAAGAGAATCAAAATATTTATGTATATATTTATGCTTAAATTTATGTATGCATACTTATACATACACATACATGTGAAAACAGATCAATAAAGCTTAGTAGATGCTGTTTAGAAACATGCACACACGTATATGCACTCATGCTCACACACATGTAAAGGGAAGAGAATCAAAATATTTATGTATATATTTATGCTTAAATTTATTTATGCATACATATGCATACACATACATGTGAAAAGAGATCAATAAAACCTAACACATACATGTGAAAAAAGATCAATAAAACCTAGTAGATGCTGTTTGGAAAAGTTAGGAGAAGAAAGAGAAATGATTGGAATATGCTGGAAGGGGTGAATTTGTTTAAAGGGCCCTCTGTGAGTGAATGAAAATATCACAATGAAAACTGCTCACATGACAAATGTACGTTAACTTAAAAATTAAAACACAGCTGGGTGCCAGTGGCTCATACCTGTAATCCTCCTCAGGAGGCTGAGATCTGAGGATCACAGTTCAAAGCCAGCCCAGGCAGTAAAGCCTATGAGACTCTTATCTCCAATAAACCATTCACAAAACTGGAAGTGGTACTGTGGCTCAAGTGGTAGAGCACAAGCCTTGAGCTGAAGATCTGAGGAACAGTGCCCAGGCCCAGAGTTCAAGCCCCAAGACCGACAAAAAAAAACCCAAAACAAAACAAAACAAAAACAATGCTCAATAGGAAATGTACTCACTACCTTACTCATGTAACTATAACCCTTCTGTACAGTATTTTTACAATAAAAAACATTAAAAATTAAAATTAAAGAATTAAAAAATAATGGAAGAGTTAAGGGGGATATATGAGCTTTCTGTATTATCATGGTAACTTTTCCATAAATCTGTAATTATATCATAAATATCAAAAATTACCTTCCACGGTATCACATTTTCCCCCATCATTTGGGTATTATTTTCCATGGTTGAATTCACTAACATCTTTTTTTCTGTTTAAAGATAAAATCCATAGTAAGCAGTTTTCTCACTGCCCTACACAATCTGTTGAGGTATGAACTTGGCTGAAAGATTTACAATTTTTTCTTTTGTTTATTGGATGAGCTGCTTTTAGCAGAATTAGAATTAGATATCTGAGTGGTTGTTTATCTGTTTCTATATCTTGAATTGTTGCCAGTTGTGTGATTTTTATATTGAAAGCAATTTTTGGACATATATTCTCTACTATGTTAGTAATGTATTTCTTATTCTCCCAATATCATGATCTTATACCCACATTTTTTTTTATCATTTTAAACAGTTTTTGTCTCATTTCACTCAGGATTCAGTTGTTATATCTATTACATTATTTACCAAAGGGCATTGTACACTTTTAACAATACATTTTTCTATCCTATTTCATTATTTGGGTTCTAAAGGCATAAAGAGTATTATGGAAGTTTTATATGAAAAAAAAACCCAATATCTGATGGCATACAAAATAGATACTTATTTATTCCTAATAGTTAATGAGAAGGCAGCTTCGAAAATATGATATTTTCCAAGATATGGTTATCATCTTTTTCACCTTAGATTATACCTGTAATAACCTCAACTGGGAGTACCTTGTCTCTACCTATTGCTCTTCTTCCTGTTGGCATCAGATCCATTCTCCTCAGTGTGTTGAGAAGAATTAATAGAGAACACGTGGAAACACAAAAAAGACATCTTGAGCCTCAAGTGGGCAATGCACAACCATCAACCCTACCTGCTCAATAATAGTCAAGTCAAAGTACATGACCATTTCTGAAACTGAGCGCCAAGGAAATATTGTCCATCCACAATAGCATGGGACTTTTAATTTTTCAATGAACATAGCAGCAAAGAAGGGAGAAAGTTAAGGCTAACGATACAGCAACACTATTTTAAATTCACTTTTATATTTGTCAGTTGTACTTTAAACAAAGCCTACCATATAGAAGTTTTCCATAAATTTCTGCTGAGCTAGTAGATGAATAAATGTTTGGCTAAGTGGATAGGAACCTCACTCTCAGAGCATTTTGTTTTATTTTGTTTTGTTTGGTACAAAGAAATACAGGAGTCAGAAGCAATTGTATTTAAAACATTCAGTTGCCTGATTCTTTTTCAATTATTTTTATTTGAAAGTGCCAAAAACAGAAGTGTTACAGTTTCATACGTCAGGCCAAGAGTACATTTCTTTTTTGGACAACATCACCCCTTCCCTTTTGCTCTCTCAGTTTTTACTTCCTGTCCCCACCCACAAGTTGTAAAGTTCATTTTCAGCATAGTGTCCAGTGAGTACAATTGCTGCATTTGTTTACCATTTTCTTTCTATTTCTATGCCTCCTCTTACGTACCCAAAGATATATAGAAAAACAAACAAGACCAAAAAAAGAGAAAAGAGAAATAGCCAACAAGAATTTAAAAAATCTCTTGTTTCCATTTCCGGGAGTTCATCTTGAGAAATATTATGTGTGATTAGATGAACCATAGCCATTGTACCTTTCTGTTCCTAAGAATGCTCTGCTTTGGTTTCACTATGTGTGAATGCCTAGAGACCTGTGTAATTTTTATGTCCCAGTGTATTTTTTTATCAAGCTTCCACATATCAAAGAAAACATGTATCCTTCTCACTTAACATGATTTGTCCTAGCTCCATTCATTTCCCTGCAAATGACATAATATAATTATTTCTAATGGCTGTATGAAATTCGATTGCGAATAGGTACCACAGTTTTTTGATCCATTCATCTATTGTAGGGCATCTGGGCTAAGTTGTTTTCACAACTTGGCTGCTGGGAATAGTGCAGCAATGATCATGGATGTCCTAGTGTCTTTATGGTATCCTAACTTATGATGTTCTTGTTAGATACCCAATAGTGGTATGGCTGGGTTATAGGGAAGATCTATGTTTAGTGTTTTGAGTAACCTTAAGACTGCTGTCCAGAGTGGTTAGTTTACTTTCCCACCAACAGTGCAGTAGGGTTCCTTTGTCCCCACATCCCCACCAACATTTGTTGTGTAAATTCACTATATTGGCCAATCTAACTGGAGTGAGATGAAGTCTCAGAGTTATTTTGATTTGCATTTCCCTGATGGCCAGAAGTGATGAGCAATTTACTCATGTGTTTCTTTGCCTTTTCTGAGATGTCTCTGCTTAGCTCCTTTGCCTATTTAGTAATTGCTTTGTTAGATTTGGAGGGGATAGTTTCTTGCACTCCTTGTTTATGTTGCACATTAGGCCTTTGTGTGATATACTGCTGGTAAAGATTGTCTCCCAGTCTGTTGGCTGTCTTTCTTGCTTAGTAACTACATCCTTTGCTGTGCAAAAACTTTGTAGTTTGATGTAATCCCATTTGTCAAGTCTTTCTCTTATCTGTTGTGCCCAGAAAAATATTTCTGCCTATGCCCATGAACTTTAATGCTTTTCCAACTCCCCTTTGCAGTAGTTTCAAAGTTTCAGGCCAGTTGTTGAGATCTTTGACCCACTTTGTGTTCATATTTGTGCATATAGGAAAATAGGGAACAACTTTTAGTTTTCTGCATATGGATGCCCAATTTCCCCAATCTCAATTATTGAATAGGCTTTTTTTCCATTGTATATCTTTGGCTCCCGTATTAAATATCAGATAACTGTAAGTATATGGTTTTATTTCTGGGTCTTCTAGTCTGTTCTATTGATCTTCAGGTCTATTTTTGTGCCAATACCAAGCTGTTATTATTATAGCTCTGTAGTAGAGCTTGAGGTCTGGAATTGTGATACTGCCAGCATGACTTTTTTGCCTAATTGCTTTGGCTATTATAGGTCTTTTGTTGTTCAATGTGAATTTTTGGATTGTTTTCTCTATCTCAGTAATGAACTTCATTGGGATTTTGATGGGCAATGAATTAAAATTGAAGATATATTTTGTCAATGTGGCCATATTTATAATAATAATTGTACCTATCCATGCACATAGAAGGTATTATAAAAATATCAGTGGCCTTACTTTTTTGTTCTTTTGGTTTTGTTGGTGTGGGGCTTGAACTCTGGGCTTGGGCGCTGTCCCTCAACTCTTCAGCTCAAGGCGAGCACTCTACTCCCTTGAGCCACAGTGTACTTCCAGTGGCACTGAGTGGTTTATTGGAGATAAGTGGCTCAGGGACTTTTCTGTCTGGGCTGGCTTTGAAATGTGATCCTCAGATCTCAGCCTCCTGAGTAGCTAGGATTACAGGTGTGAGCCACCGGTGCCTGGCCAGCTTTACATTTTTGTACCATGTTTGTGTTTCCCATTCAAGTCTCTGTGGCATCTACAAAATATGTTACATTTAAGTATTCTGCTCATTCTTTGTATATAAGAATATATTTACCTACACAAAATAATTTTTAAGCTTTTACTCTTTGCAGCTTCCCTTTCCCGCTCTTGTGAGACTTCTGGTTTCTCTTTTATTTGCATGATTTTTCATATTGAAAATTATCTCACCATATCATTTTGGTGGAGCTTTCAGGGTCTTTTATATACAAAATCATATATCCTGAAAATAGGGATAAATTTACTTCTTCTCCCCCCATTAGAAGCTCTTTTATTTCTTTCTTCTATCCTATTGCTGTGGTTAGGAATTCCAATACTATGTTGAGTAAGAGCAGGGAGAGTGGACACTCTTATCTCATTCTAGACTTAGAGGAGATTAATGGGTTTAAGTTTATCCTTACTCAGCATGATATCATTTGTATGTTTGCCCTAAAAAGTTATAATATTGTGTATGTTCCTTTGATTCCTATTTCCATCAGAGGTTTTCTTGATGGAAAGATGTTAAAAATTGTTGATTTTTCTTCATTTATTGAAATGATCATGTGGTGTTTGTCCTTGATTCTATTTATGTGATATGTTACATTTTATTAATTTCCTTACGTTGAGCCATACTTGCATCCATAAGATGAAACCTATTTGTTCATGTTGTGAGGTAGTTTTAATATGTTTGTGGATTTATTTTGCAAATACTTTATTGAGAATTTTGGATCTATGTTCTTTTAGGAAGGTGATCTACAGTTCACATTTTTTGATGTGTCTTTACCTAATTTTCATATCATTACCTAAATATTTCACCACAAAAACCCTTAGATAGTATAATCTCTGACAGTGAAGTAGCAGGATACCAAATCAATAGGCAAGAACCAGCAGCTCTGTGTAGACCTGCAATGAACAGACTGGGAAATAAATCATTATAACAATCCAATTTGCAGTAGCCTCAAAAAGTCCAAAGAATAAACTACCAGATAGTAAAATTAACAAAGGAAGTAAAAGACATCTACAATGAAACTGTAATTCAATGACGAAAGACACCAGAAGACTGAAAGATCTCCCAGGCTCATGGAATGTCAGAGTAAATATTATGAAAATGTCTATACTACCAAAAGCAAACTGTATATTTAATGTAGTCCTCATAAAAATTCTAATTATATTCTTCATAGAGACAAAAATATGGAGTTAGTTTGAAGTGAAATCACAAATGACCTCTCTACTTGCCAAAGTAATCTTGACCGAAAAGAGCTATACTGGATCCAGAGCTAGACTTCAAACTCTATTACAGAATCATGGTAATAAAGACAGCAGGATATTGGCATAAAAATAGACACAAAAGACCAACTGAATAGAAGATCCAGAAATAATCCATGTAGTTATAAGCTGAATGTACACAAATGTACAAAATGTGGAAGACATGAGCTTTAAAAAGAAACACAATATGTATATGTCTTTCTTGATCGATGTTTCTTCTGTAAGTCTTAAAAAATGGCAATAACAAAAAAATGCTGAAGGATATTTGAATTAGTGGCCATGAAACCAAAGAAGAGATTGTGATAATATAATTTTTTTCAATTGAATGTCTTACTGATAACTACATCATGTTTGCCAAATTGAAAGGTTATATCACAAGATTTTCAAAAAAGATAAATCCTGTCTGGAATACAAATAACAGTATTTTTTTGGGGGGGGGGTCCGGTCATGTGGCCTGAACTCTGGGCCTGGGCACTGTCCCTCAGCTCTTCAGCTCAAGGCTAGCACTCTACTGCTTGAGTCACAGCGCCACTTCTGGTCTTTTTCTTTTTGCTTATGTGGTGCTGAGGAATTGAACCCAGTGCCTCATGCATGCAAGGCAAGTGCTCTACCACTGAACCACCTTCCCAGCCCCAAATAACAGTATTTTTATAAATATGTTTCAGTCTTAAATAGTTAAATAATCCAGAGCACTTCCCTCAAAGAACTGTTTACCTTCCAAAGTATCAAAACTATTACTGAAATGATTACCTTCCAAAGTATCAACACTATTTCTAAAATGAATCTTTAATCTAGTAGTATCCAGTTCAATAAACACATTTTTCTCCATGTTAAAGTATGCATAACTATTTCCAGTAGCTTTGTGAACATGAGGGGAAAAATCTATCACCCTTCTTAATTGTCTTACAATGAAGATTTGGGTTTATTTAGCATTAAAAACATCTTTATAGAAATCATGCTCCTATATAGTAGCATTACATTTCATTAAATGTACAGTAAAATAGGAAATATTAAATGGAAATTCCTAGTTTAAGTGCAGATATGTGACTCATATGTTTCTATATATTTCTGTACATAGTTAACCAGGCATTGTTATGAGCTTGTTGCTGTACGAAAGGAAATAAAGTGGGTTATATAAGATTTGTGTATATATGTGTATTGATGAGAAATGAGTCAGTTCATATTACGGCAATGGAAGGAAGATTTTACATGTTGTATATTAGTAATAAATATTGATTTTCTTAGAAAAGAGTGAATTAAAGAATGAAATGACTCTATCTGCTCTAATAAGTATTGTCATCAAGCTATAAAACATATTCCAAAATTTTCTTAAATTTTTATACAAACCACTTCCCTAAGAGTATGTGAGAAAAATCTTGCCCATGAGGACTTCATATAAAGTGATCCTCAAGGCACAAACATTTTAATTTTTACCACAGTAATTAAATTTATATAAGAAAAAAATAAATTCACAAGGACTTCTTAGTCTTTGATTCTATCCTACAGAGACTAGAATAGAATGCAAAGAGAAAACCTAAATTATTAGCTTTTATTTTCAGATCATGTCAACATATTTGAAGATTATTATTTCTGTAGATATTTTGTTTGTATTTTCACAGATGCATATATTCTGCCATACTCAAACATGTAGGTGACTACTTAAAAGTAAGGGTAGCATTCCTCTACCTCTTTGTTATCATTTCCTAAGTGTTATTATCTATCTCCTGTGAGGGAAATACTTTCTTCCTCTCTGATGAATACCTTAAGTCTGTCTATAACATTATTCTTTCTCACTGCAGTCACTCACCAACTTAGTTCTTTATAGCCAATGAAGGCTTTGATATTTTTTTTCTAGTATGGAATTCAAAACAATAGCCTGAGTAATTTCAGAGTTTGTGATAACAATGAATCAAGTACCTTGATTCTTTCTATTAATTGATAGCCTAGATTGAACAAACCTTCCTTTATATATTGTCTTGATCACCAGTGTACCTATCTACTTTGTGGCTCTCCTGAATCCCATCTTTTTTTTTTTTTTTTTGAACTCTGGGCTTGGGCTCTGTCACTGCACTCTTCAGCTCAAGGAGAGCGCTCTACCACTTGACACTACCACTACCACTACCACAGCGCCACTTCCAGTTTTCTAGTGGTTTATTAGAGATAAGAGCTGCCTGGGCTGGCTTTGAACCATGATCCTCAGATCTCAGCCTCCTTAGAAGCTAGGATTACCGGTGTGAACCACCAGCTCCCGGACTGACTCGCATCCTTTACTCTCAGACATAACTGTGTTAGTAGTAAAATTTTCTTCTGGCACCGTTTTTATAATTCTCAGGTTGTGATTCATTTCCACGGATACATATGTACCAGTTGCTTCTATCTGGAATGCCTTCCCATCTTCAATCCTCTTGACAACTCATACTCATTCTTTGAGCATACATTAATAATTATATCCTTTAGAGGTAATTTCCAGTATCATGAGTTTGAGCTAAATTCAACCTTTTAAACTCTTGAATGCCTAGTGGAATACTGCTCTCTATTACCAGCTGTGTGGGCTATGTTGACAGCTTTCACTCTTTTGGGCTTGCTATGGTGCTGAGGATGGATAATGAAATCCTTGAAGTGACCTAGAAGTCTCTGTCATACATTGGATACTTTTTTTATTCAGCTCTTTGCAAATGCCTGTGTGCAGTTGGAAATTGCTTCATACCTTCTATAATCCTACATCTGATGCACATCATTATTTCTCTCCTTGCTAACTTAGACTCCCTTCTGCTTTTACTTCAAATATTTCTTTACTAAAGAAAGCTTCTTGGAATCTAAAATCAGATTAACGTTTTAATTTGTATTTTACTACATATTCCTTATTAGCACTTTTCCTTGCCCATTTATAATAATACATTTATTGATTTTTTTGAATAATGTCTTTCTTTTCCTGAAAATGTCAACTCTCTGATATTAAAGATTATGTTTAAACACCTTGAATACAGTTGTGGCTCATGACTTTTATAATGACAACAATGCTCAATTCTAACACCCTGGTGTTTAAAAGGTTTACAATGTTGCTTTCTAAACCAAAATTAATATCATTCAAAACTGATATTCATGGAATATATAGCAGTGAAAATGAAACCATTAAAACATGCAAAAATTATATTTCAGCTTTTCACTGAATTGCTTTTATTCACAAGAAGGCATAATCTACTCAGGATTTTGGGCTTACCAATTAGGTGGAAATGTCTTTTTTGGTCACTGACATTTATGAAAACATATCTGTTGTTTCCAGCTTTCCTCATAGCCTGTCACACTATGAGAAACCCACTTTGCCCAGTCCTGTTCCATTTATGTGTAGGTCATGTCTCTACTTCAACTATGTACCTTAGATTATTTGTGTATGTATCATTTCTAATTGGAATGTGTTGTCTTTGGGAAAAGATCTCAGTCACTACTTTTCATATTCTCTGCATCTACTATTCCCTTTGACATGAGAAGTTTTCCAATTAAGATTTGTTAAAAAAAAGAATCATTAACACCAATATTTTAGAATGGCTAAATGCTTATCATTATATAAATTATATTATGTAGTCTATTCTGGAAAAATTACAGCTGAAAAAAGTCTTTGTCTTCATAATGTATAAACCAAACAATATATTTGATACATTTTCTTTGTGTATGACATATTTTGTGCATGTACTTTTAATCTATTTATCACTTATTCACGTGTCTGTGAGTGAGCAATGTTCTCTTGTGAGAATATTTTACCGATATCTTAATAAAATGTTAATTACAAAATATATCTGTGGGCTTGGTTTACTTCACTTAATATAATTTTTTCCAAGTCTTTCCATTTCCTAACAAATGGGGCAATGTCATTCTTTCTGATAGAGGCATAGAATTCCAGTGTGTATATATACCACAACATAGGTCCCATGGTTTCCCTTATTTGCAATATCTAGTATATGTATGAGTCAAGCAGAAAAGGTCAGATAATGTGATGTTAGGAAAATGAACCCTTAGATATGTATTTAAATGTTTTTTTCTTTCATGCATTTGTTTCTAATGCATTTGTAAGATTATCTCTTTGTTGCTTTGTATGTCCCTCCCCCACAGTATGACCCCTGCTTTTACTATATTTGATGTCGGTATAATTTGTGGAGGGGAAGGGGAAAAACAAGTCGTTTAAGGATACAGGTGGACCCGTTGCAACAATGAAAAGTACAAGTTGTCATGTCGAAAACAAACTTTACAACTTTGGTGGGGTGGGGGGGCGGACTAGGTGGGGAATGGGGGGAGGCTGGGAAGGGATGTGAAGGGTAAAAAAAAGGAGGAGGCTGCAATGCTTGAGAAGAAATGTACTCATTATCTTGCCCATGTAATTGTAACCCCTCTGTACAATATGTTCATAATAAAAAAATTAAAATAAAAAATGTATCTGTTAGGATAATTTAGTATGATTAAGAGAGTATGGTTCCAATTACAATACTAGAATAAAGTAACTTGTCCTTGACTTTTCAAAAAGAAACTTTTTTTGTTGCCTCTACATATTTCATTAAGAAAAAAGCTTCTATTCTATGATCTTATTCTTGAAGTGGCTTTTATAATCAAAATAGAAAAAGGAATAACTCAGTAAAATGTAATGGAAAATGAAAGGTATAGGTACTTGCATAATTATTTCAAATTAAACTGTGGAGTACTTACTTTGGTCTGGGTATAGTTTGCAATCCTAAGGCATTAATGGGTTGTAGTATCTGGCCCATAGGATGGCAATATTCAGAGGTAATGAAACACTTAAGAGGCAGAACCCAGTGGGAGGCACTTATGTCATTGTAACCTTGAGAAAGAATAGTGCTCTCCTGCAGTGATTTCTCAGAAGAGCCAGAGTCTGTGCATGCGGAAAAAACAGGAAAGGTTTTCAGAGTAAGATGAACTTCAGAGGCTCCCATCAGTACTTCCTTTTTAGGTTGTACTGCTTACTAATCATTAATGAGTCTGTATCTATCTTTAATTTATTATTGAAATAGACTTTGTTTAATGTAATAGTATGTGACAGTGGTGTAATGTGTGTGTGTGGGGGGGGGTTGCTTGGGTTTTAATTAAAGGCTTTTTACTGGTAGGCAAGCATTCTACCACCTGAGCCATATTTTCTCTTTTTCTTCAGTTTTCTATTATTTTAAGTAGTTATACAAAAGTTACTCTTACAAAGTAGTTTATGAATACAATACATTTTGATCATTCAGTGCCACCTTTTCACTTCATATTTTCATCTCTTTTGCTTTCATTGCTTTCTGAATAGTTTTCCTTTTTGTCCAGGTTGACCTGTAATACAATCCTATTCATACTTCCCATGTAGTTGGGCTGAGAGTAGACATGCATTAATGACCCCAAACAGCTGGACCCAGTACAACTTGAGATGGGGTCTTATAATTTTTTTTGCCTGGACAAGCCTTGATCCTCCTCTCTCAGCATCTTGAGGAGTATGGATAATTGGACTCAGCCACTGCATTTGTCTGGTTCTGGGGTACCGATTTCATAAATGATACATGAAGAATTTTGACCTGAAGTCAGGGTGTAGAACATTCGTAAGGATTCTGAAGGTGGTATCAGCATGTTTTTGACATCAATATCGTTTTGAGAAGTGTAGACATCCCAAAATTAAAAAATTCACAGTTCCAAATCTTTTTTTTTTTTTTTTTTGGCTGGTCATGAGGCTTGAACTCTGGGCCTGGCCACTGTCCCTAAGATCTTTGAGCCACAGCAGCACTTCCGGTTTTCTGGTGGTTAATTGGAGAAGAGTCTCACAGACTTTAACGGTGATCCTCAGATCTCAGCTTCCTGAGTAGGATTACAGGTGTGAGCCACCGGCACCGGGCTTCCAAATCTTCATATTTTTGTGATTAAAAAAAAATATTGCCAAGGTGATGCACAGAGGGGTTACAATTACATAAGTAAGGTAGTGATTACATTTCTTGTGTAACTTGTGACCCCTTCTCTCATTTTTCTTCTTTCCCTCACCCACCAATCCCCCCAGCAAACCGTATAGATCATTTTCAACATATTTTCTTATGAGTATTGCTGCTACATAGGTTCCTTTGTCCTTTGTCTCACCATTTTGTTGTTCCCCTTCCTTTCCCTAGTTCAGATAAACTTTATATGTACATATGACCATATAAAATGATGCCAAGCAAAATGAACTCCAAGACATGGACACAAGAGATTTTTCTTTGTTGTGGTTGTTCTCAATGTACTAAGTGATTTCCTTTTTCTTTTGTGTTTTTTCCCAAATATTAATTTTTTTGGGGGGTGGGAGTCTGGTTATGGGGCCTGAACTCTGGGCCTATGCACTGTCCCTCAGCTCTTCAGCTCAAGGCTAGTGCTCTACCACTTGAGCCACAGGGCCACTTCCGGCTTTTTTCTTTTTGCTTGTGTGGTGCTGAGGAATGGAACCCAGGGCCTCAGGCATGCAAGGCAAGTGCTCTACCATTGAGCCACCTTCCCAGCCCCCCAAATATTAATTTTTATGACCATGTATTATTGCTTTTCTACTGGATGAATACCTAGGTTCTGATAAAAAGAAATTCCAGTCCTGAAATCTCTGTGGTGTTTTAACCACCTCTAGAACACCTTCTATTAATACATTAATTTGGTATTGCTTACATAAATGCTTTATTTGATATAGAATTAAAAAATCTGCTAATTGAAGAAGACACATTCAAAATCCATTAATTTTTCCTTTACTGGTTACACTTTTTAGTAATTTTAGCTTATAATTCAGTACAATCTGATATGTAAATGGGGTTAACCAGTAAGAAAGTGTAATCATTTGGCAGGGATGATAGTACAACAAAGTAGAACCCTAAGTTCATGACAAATGAATCTTACAGGCCCATAGGTGTAAAAACATTTTTTTCAGTGACAGAGTTAGCATTCATTCCTCAAGTGTGGACTTGCAAAGTACACCATTCAAAGGATAGTAACAGTTTTTGGAGCTCCATATAGTAATTACCATAGTAATAACAATAATACATCATCAAAGTGAAAAGCGTAAAAACCATGTATATGCATAGTACTTCACAATTGATTACAGCAGCTGGCTTATAATTGCAGAAGAAAAATGTAAGCAAAACAAAACAAAAGGCATGACAGTTATTTTTTTTCCCTGAGAAGATCACATCTAATTCAAACAAACCAAGCAAAATTGAAAAAGGAAAGAATAAGAGAGGTTTTTTATGAAGCTACTTGTTATGCTCTGCTGGTTCACAATTTCATCTGTTGGGACCTGTCACATTAGGTCCTGATGTAAGAATGTCTAACAAGAATGATAACATAGATACACACACACACACACACACACACACACACACACACACACAGAGACAACCATACTTTGGGGGCATTGAAATTAACTTCACATATGGATATTCGCTTCATCTTGGCCAAATGCCATACTACAAAGTAGCCTCATGTGACCTTCTCTTGCTACTACTGTGTGTATTCAATATGATCTAGGTTTCAGGGACTGTGATAGAATAGGGGCCAGACACTATCCAATGTCAATGTGTGTTTTCTAGCTTCATGTCAGAGTCCTTTAGCACTGCGACATTTGTAATTTCTGAACAATTCCCATAAAACTTAAGGGTTGTTGACCTGAATGAAACTCCCTATGGTGTGCAGTGTCATTTTCCCTCTCGATTCACTTTCCAGGTTGATAAAAATCAATACTTTCTCTCAGAGAATTCTGGCTTGCCAAGTCAAAGTCAAGTTCATGTGAAATGTGTGGAGCAGATAAAGAGACAGGAACTATTATTTTTATATTCCAGAGCTTTTTGTCCCCTGTACTCACCTACACAGAAATTAATGCTAGAAATGTTATTGAAGACAATTATTGTGAAATTAACTGATTTGGGATTTTTGGATAGAACTAGTGAAATTTTGAAAATGTTATTTGTGTTTTTAGCATAACTCCACTGTAACTACTGTTACAATAAAATACACATTAACTCTCATGCTTCTGCTTGATTCCAATGATTGCTGCTTTATTCATTTTATTTTCTTTGTTTTGTTTCATTCCAGTTCTAGGAATTGAACCCAGGGCTATACTAGGCATCTCTACCACTAAGCATAGTCTGCAGGCCTTTTATTACTTTGTTGTTGTTGTTGTTGTTGCTGTTGTTGTTGGTTGTGGGTCTTGAACTCAGGGCCCAAAAGCAATACCTACGTTCTTTTGCTCAAAACTAGCATTCTACCACTTTGAACCACAGTTCCATTTCTGGTTTTCTGGTGGTTAATTGGAGAGTCTCATGGGCTTTCTTTCCCCCTCCTGGCTTTGAACTGTGATCCTTAGATCTCAGATCTCATTAGAGATCTTTAGATCTCAGTAGCTAGGATTACGGGGTGAGCCAGTCTTTGTTACTTTCAAAATTTTACTACATGATTTAAAATGTTAAAATTACGAAGTAATTTTGGTTTTACCCTGTGTTCTCATGAAATATTAGGAGCAATTGAGTCACTATAGTCTTTTTCTATTCTTTTGTAAGAAGCCCTGAATGGTATGTAACTTACACCAAATAACAGTAACTAAACATTCTGAAATGGAACTTTCCAGTTGTCTGGGTTAGCAGAAGATAATCCAACCTTTTCCATATGATAGATTTTTGGTGATTTTATGTAAAAATCTAAATTACAAATATGTTTGACATTGTGTGTCATTTGCGTCTGACACAATTACTCAACTTGTGTTATTGTGGACTAACAATAGCCATTGGTAGCAAGTAATGAATGAATGTGGCTGTATTCTAGCCAAATGTTACTCATGAAATCAGACACTGGCTGGATTTGACCTCTTGGTTACAATTTAGCTTAAACCAATGATTCCAAAACTATGATTCACTTCAGAAATATCTGGGAAGTTTGGCCTAGATCTGTATTATGGTTCTCACCCATAGAAAGAGGCATCTAAGTAAAATATGTGAACATTCTGATGCATATTTACATCTATAATGTATGTGCTACATATACATATATGTATATATACATATGCAATATTTATATACATGAAACACTCATATATTTAATGTTCAACTTGGGTGATTGCAATAGAACTCACAATTTACATAATTGGCTAGTAGAGCTCATTCTTTAAAGTTTGATACCATGTTTTGTAGATGAGAACCTTTATGGTTCTCATAAGTTGTACCAGTCTATTTATTTGGAACTTTTCTGAAGACATGAGGGTATATATGAGGTTAGTTGTGGAAATCTTTCTTTAGCGAGAGCATGTCAGAATATCAATTGTTATATGAAGCAAATTCAAATAAGCAACAGTTAGGAAATGATCTTGCAAATGATAGGGTTCTGCTGTCAAGCCAGCAAACAGAAGTTAAGCTATAGAGTTCAATGTATCTAACATTAGAACCAATAATGTTTGGAATTCACTAAGCACTTTGTTATCCATCCACCCTATATCTAAAAGTCAGCAACCCTAACTTTTATATACATATTAATCAATTCCCCATATTAGCTAGCTTTTTGTGTGGTTAGTCTTATGATCTGTATTTACAGTTTTCTTCTTACATATAAAGTGAGAAAATACCACAGAGGTTATGGGTTATAGCCAAGTCCATTCAGCTAGTAAATTAAGAGTCCAAATTTCTAACAACCATTTTATACATTTTTCTTACTAAGCAAGAAGAATACATAAAAATAAGTAAATCAATTACAATATAATGTAAGTCAGAGGGGAAAATTAAAATAGTACCCTAGCTATACAATATTAGGAAGTCTATTTAAAACTATAATTTAACAAGATACCCAATGACACTAAAAGTGCTCCAAGGAAGATTGAAATTTCTGGCAAATTTTATGTTATAATGTCCTGAATGGAACTATTTAGAAAAGATAAGCTTAAAAGAATGTATATAGAAAAGAAACAATCAAACTATGTATTAGAAGAAGGATCTTTCATTACAAAGATTCAAAATGTTTACACTTGCTTCAATTTAAAAAGGAAGTAATCAAGGATGTCAGTTTTACAATTGCTGTGCTTGTTAATTGCCTTCTTTTAATAAAATGAACCGTGACTTATAAATAAAACCATGTGAGGTCCTTGAGAATTTAGGTAAATGTGGGTAAAGTAAAAACAATCTATTCTGTACTAGTACACATAAGAAAGACTACTCAACACTTAGGCTGTGAAATGGTGGCATTTGGAAGGGTTAGGGGAAAGTGTCTACTATTTGTGAAACAGAGAAAAACACAGAAAAACTAAGAGGAAGCAGAGGCTAGAGGCCAATTCCAGGAGATGAGCTGGCATTACTTTAATCCATAAAGACATCTCCATGTTTTCATAATTTACTGCTACATTGCTGCTATGTCTTACACCACACTAACCAGTCACAAAATAAATGTTAACCAATTGACTCAGGATTTGTTTCCAAACAAGAAGGAAATTATACCAGATTGGAAAAAAAACATAGAATTTAGAAATATAACATTTACAAAGACAATAAGAAATATGTTAGAATTAAATGTCTAGTGCTTCAAGATTTCAGGGAAAGTCCTTCCCTATTGCACTTACGTTATGCAATCACAAATCTGAATTTTACTATAGGGGTTCTTTTTCTGCTAAATGTTTCATTGCCATTTTGACTTTTGCATATTTTAAAGACAACCTTTTTATCTGGGAACCAAATACTATAATATAATTGTGTGATAACTGAGTCATCACTTTTCTCTATACACTAAACATTTTACTTTTATGATGAAATAGTTTTGGCTACCAGAACTGCAATTCATATTATTGAGAAGTATAGAATAAAGCAACATTCCTTAATTAAAATGTGTGTTTGAAATATTAATGGAAATGTTATGAATATCAACTTGAAAATACAGATTTCTCTAGGCATACAAAAGATTGACTTTGCAGGTTGCTTTAGGTAGATTTGGAAATATGAAATAAATATTCATCCTCTTTAGTCATGTTTGTTTCTGACAAGTTGATGATAATGAAAGACTTTGAACTAACATACATCAAAAAATCCAAAGAGAGTTGTCTTTTGGGGAAATAGATCATCTGCTTTTTAATGCTGATGCTTAACTGAGTCTTTTAAAATAAAAAATGGCAAGAATGCATTTTTCTCAGAGGGCGCTGTACCCCAGATCCTCACATTCCTGTAACTTGTTCCTATTATGAAATTCCAAATTTCATATACAATTAAGGTTGGTTTTTCCTTCTGGGTTTTCCATTATGTTTCATCCACCCATCTCTTTGTTTATGTGTGGATACCAGACTTAATTTTTAAATTATGAAGTGCTTTTAAGTGTGTTTCGATGTTCAGTAGATTTCTACCTACCTCATTACAGTAACAACTTTTATTGATTCCCTTGGTTAATCTTGCTTCTTAGTCTTTGAATAGAGTTTACAATTAGTTTATTTAAAAAACAAAAAGCATCCACAACAAAACTAATAAATTAGGATAGTATCAGGTTTATAAATAAGCAAAAGGAAGAATAATAAATACATTTTTTCTTCAAAAAGGAGACATACTTTCTCTGTTCAAGTGACCATTTATGTCTTCAAGGGAGTGTTATGGTTTGCAAATGTAACTTTTAGAAATTTCTTGCTTAGTTTATGCCTATTTATTACACATTTGTGTTGGCTATTTTAAATGACATCTTAGATTCTATAACCTTTTCTCATCTGCTTTATTTGTGTTACAGGCATAGTACTGATAATCAACAAAAATTTGAGAGGCAGAGAGAGTTAGCCAGAAAACAGACATTTTTTTCATGTAGAGACCCTTGTCTTGTTTTCCTTCAAATTCTTATATTTCTTGTCAATTTTTTTCTTATTGAATTCACTAGCATTTCTGAACTGTATTGAAACTATGTTAAAATTCATTTTCTTTTTCATTTTTAGTAAGAAAGCCACTTATTTTTTTTACAAAACAACTGGATTTATTTATTTATTTTTAATAAGTTTTTTATTGGGAGAATACTGTTCAGAGAAGTGGTTACAGTTATATGAGCAAGGTAATGAGTACATTTCTTATCAAGTATTGTTGCCTCCTTTTTTTCCCCCTACTATTCCTTCCCTCCCGCGTCTACAACTACATTTAGCATTCCCCCTGCCCCTCCCACCTAAATTGTAAAGTTCGTTTTTCCACATAGCATCTTGTACATCTCATTGTTGCAATGGGTCAACCTATATCCCTGTTTAAACAATTTGTTTTTCCCTTTCCCTCCCCAAATTATACCAACATCACATACAGTGAAAGCACGGGCTATACCATGGGGGAGAGACATACAAAACAACAAAAAAAATCATGTGGTACCTTATAAATACATTAAAAGCAATAGCAAGAAAGAAAAAAACCTCACTTGTGTCCTTCTCTTGGGGTTCATTTCGTTTAACATCATCTTATCTGACCTTTTCTGCTTGTTTCAGACATATACTAGCTATTGCAAATAAGGGAAACCATGAAACCTATGTTTCTTTGGGCGTGGCTTACTTCACTTAATATATTTTTTTCCAAGTATTTCCATTTCCTAACAAATGGGGCAATGTCATTCTTTCTGATGGAGGCATAAATTCCATTGTGTATATATACTACATTTTCTTGATCCATTCATCTACTGAGGGCCATCTGGGTTGGTTCCATATCTTAGCTATGGTAACTAATGCTTCACTAAACATAGTTGTGCTGGTAACTTTAGTATGGTCTTGTTTGTGATCATTCGGGTAATTGCCCAAAAGTGGGATTGCTGGGTCATAGGGAGCTCTATGTGGAGTCTTTTGAGGAACCTCCATACTACTTTCGAAAGTGGTCAAACAAGTTTACACTCCCACCAGTAATGCAGTAGGATTTTCGTCTGGCCACATCCCCACCAGCATCTTTGTTATTAGAGTTCTTGATTATAGCCACTTTGTCCTCATTAAGATTCTACTTCTTAGACACAAAGTACAATCTCTCATTCAAACACACACAGAGGTTTTGTGCTTCTTTCTCAGTCCTGACTCCCCTGCATAGCCCCATGATTTCCTGTTTATTCTGAAAAACAACTTTCTTAAATGTCATATATCAGTAAAATTCCCCCCATTATTTCTATGCTGTTCTTTCTAAGTATTTTGTCACCATTCAAGATATTATATACGCATTTGTTTCCTAATTATTTTCAGTGTGCCCCCATCAGGAATTTTATTTTATTTTATTTATTATATTTTTATTATTGTTATGATAAAGGTGATATACAGAGGGATTATAGTTTCATAAGTCAGGTAATGAATACATTTCTTTTTTTGCCAGTCGGGGGGGCCTGAACTCAGGTCCTGGGCTCTGTCCCTGAGCTTCTTTTGCTCAAGGCTAGCACTCTACCATTTGAGCTACAGCACCACTTAGGGCTTTTTCTGTTATGGGATACTGAGGAATCAAACCCATGGCTTCATGAATGCTAGACAAGCACTCTATTGCTAAACCACATTCCCAACCTTTATTTTATTTTTAACCACAAAGTTATTTGGCACAAAATAAAACCCCAAAATTATAATCAATTAATAATTAACAAGCAAAATTGTGATTTACTTAAAAATGGACTCATAGCTGTTCCTATGCAGTATTGCACAGTGACAATGTTCTATGGAAAGCATTCAGGAAATGGAGTTATATACTAGAGAATTGTTCCCTCGCCCAGCTATGACAGCTATGATGGCTGTTTTGCTTTGGTTGTGGATAAGGCAAAAGGTGACTTTAAATAAGCCAGTCTGCTCCTGTCCCAATTATCTCTTTTATAATATATCTGGAAAATGCTCGTCTTTGTACAAACTCACCAAGACCTAGTGATTTATCCAGAATAGTATTCCTTCAAGTATTGGTTCTCTTCTCTCTTCCTTTTACCTATGAAACATTCACCAAGGTTGACTAGCACATTCCAATTTATAAACCAACTTACGGATTCATTTGAATCCACAAAAAATCTATATATTGAGAAAATTGGGTGGTTTAGTTCATGTTCGTGGGAAAAGAGTATCATCTCTTACAAGTCACTTTTGCCCAGAGCCAAAAAGAATGCATAGCAGTAAGCTTTCAGTTATTGACCTAGGAAGTAAATCACTTGAGAGAAAATAATTAATTTTTAAAAACTCTACTTACTGTATAGCATAGAATACTCTCTAATATAGCACATTTCTGGGTTTTCTTTTGCATGCAATAGACCTTTGTACCCATTTGTTGTTTGCATGATTCTTAAGAGTGTGTTAAAGAAACAGTTGTTTGTATCTTAAGTATGACACTCATGTTTTGGTTTCCTAGGCAACACTTGCTTTATAAGAGTAAAAGACCATTAATCCCTAATATATTGCTAGATGAATCTTCGTATGGCACCCAAATGTCACCTGTTTATATATCACAAAACAGAGTTCTGAAAGTTATGACAGAAAAGCATCCTTTAACTATGTAGCTTCCTTCTGCAAAATAAAAGTAATTTACATTCATCTGAGGTTAACAGGTGTTGTAAGACTCCTCAGCATAATTTATAAGACACTGATAAAATCCACTAGCTCAATGTGGATTCTTGTTAAACTCTACCTAAGTCCACTTATCATTTTCCTAACTGATAAAGTCATACTGAAGAAAGCCAGGCGAAGACATATAGGTAAAGGATTCATACTGTCTGCTTTGTAAAGGAAAGTTCCCCCAAGGAATTGTCTAATTTTCAAAACAAAAACATAATATGCTAGAGAATACAGGTGCATGTTGGTATTTCATTATATTTCCAATATTCAGTTCTTACTCTCTAGGGCAATGATATAAAACAGAAAGTACAAAGCAATCAATTTCAAATCATTTACCAGAACTCAGCATGAAATCAGACTTTTGAGAATATGCATATGTTAGTGATAGTTTTTTCTATAAGTTCTAAATCTGTTTATTTTTAAACCGAATTCCATGCAACCTAGGGTTTCCCTGTACATAGGCCTTTTAAAAAAATAATGTCTGTGGGTTTAGTAATTCATCTTATTTCCCAAAGAAAAATACATCCACCAAAGCCGGAGGCTAATGGATGAGATGGACAATGTGCCTGAGCAACCACTAAGCAATAATATGTTTACCATTTATTCCTTTTCAATTACATCAAATCTGCCAGAAAAGCCACTGAATCCATCTAAAAGCTGCCTTATTTTTAAGTGAGAAATATGCTAAATATGGTAGCAGGCAGCAATGTGTAATATAGACCGAAGTCAGTGAAGGGAGGGAATGAGAAATTTGGGTTAGTCATAAATGATAGGCTGTAATTGAAATTCCAGCTTTGTTATTCATTCCTGACCATTTCCCAAGTCTCAGTTTACTCAACCATAATGAGGAGAGTAAAGTAGGTTTCTTATAGGACTTTTATTTCCTAAAAGGACAGTTGGCATATAAGAAGAAAGTCATCAGGAAGAAATTACTCAATTGCACTCAAGTGTGAGTAAATTGCTTGGGTAGATGTTGCTTTTCTTTTTCAAGTTGCCATTATGCCCCACTATAATCTCTTCTAGAAAAGACTATGCAAAACAGAACACAAAGGAAGCATTAGGCATGAAAGAAAATACATGAGGCACATGAGGAATGTTTAATTGGACTATCAGAATATATTCATCCTTTTCTAATTTACTTTGCACATATACCACCAAAATATAGTTTCATATATGCGAATGAGAGTGTGCTACACAGTTGTTTAAAGTTACTCACTGGTTCTCATTCATCTACCTTAAAGTATAAGGCATATGTTCACTGACAAAAGATATGAGGAGATACTCTTGTCTCACTCTAATGTATTATGTGAGGATGCTTCATTGTACTTAATCATTCTAAGTCTCAAATAATACAGTACCAACTCCTTCGTTCTTGTCTTGACACCGTTCCCATTATTCAGTATGCCTCACTCCCAGTTGCTTCCTAATAAACTTATCTTACCTCAACTGTAACTCTTTATAAGGTTTCCCTGACATATTAAGCAAATTTAAGCTGTTATTTTTGCATTCCCGCTCTATCAAAAGTCTTGAAACCAGGTGCCGGTGGCTCACGCCTGTAATCCTAGCTACTCAGGAGGCTGAGATCTGAGGTTCACGGTTCAAAACCAGCCTGGGCAGGAAAGTCTGTGAGACTCTTATCTCCAATAAAACCAGAAAACCAATAAAACTAGAAAACCAGAAGTGGTGCTGTGGCTCTAGTGGAAAAGTGCTCGCCTTGAGCTGAAGAGTGCAGGGACAGTGCCAAGCCCAGAGTTCAAGCCCTATGACCGACCAAAAAAAAAGTCTTGAATGCAAAAATTAATATGTGGGCATGAATTATGCCTTGAAGACCCAATGGTGAGATAGCTATCTATATATGAAAACTGTAATTTGCTTAATTTATATGCCAAAGGTCCAAATGGGTAGAATTACCAGAACTAACTTTGTTGCATCAATCATATCTAAGTAAGAATATACTTTTAGGTCTAGCTTCCTTGTATATTGCAAAACAGAAAATCCTAAACATACAAACTATCATAATGAATGGTGAATGTGGACAGACAATAAACACATATTTGAAAATGAATAAATTATCCTATAAGATGAAGCATGCCCTAAGCAAGAGCAATTTTGATTACAAACTCATTTTTCTCCCCAAACATGGAGTTAAATGTTCTCTCATATATGAAGTATGAGAAGATGCCAAGTTCATCTTCAAAGTAAGGCCTACTTAACTGAAAAAAATGGACATGGGCATCTCATATACCCACTGGGGAAGGAACCAAAGAATTTCTAAGTAAACAGTGATTGATCAGAAAAAAATGTAGCACATGGAAATTATCTGCATTTTGCTATTAGAATAGAAATCACACCAGACCTATCATCTCTACAATTTTTATCTAAATCCATTAATGAAGTGAAGTATATTATTATACTAAGTTGAGCCTTCAGTTTGGCCTATAGAGGTGGTTTCAAGGTAATTTTCCTCATCAGTAAATTTTGCATTTCAAGATGGGATAAACAGCAGACCTCTAGATTCAGTGCTTTTATTTCCTGGAATCAAGGTTCATGTGCTTGGAGTTAGTGGAAATATTTCAGATTCTTGTCTCACGTGTTAATGTGTACATGCTTCTTTTTCCAGTGTCTACCAATAACATTGTTAGGGTAAGGGACCTTCCCTGCAGTGACTATTCCTTTATTGGCATTTAAGAAGCTAAGGCCTAAACTGTGTTGGAATTTATCTTTTGACATGTCAATAAGTCTTGACATTCCAGAAACCCAAAGTTTCTGTTAATCCATTCCAGTTATCCACTGGGGTTATGGTTTTATAGTAAATTATTTTTGCCATGGATTATTTTTGTCTGATAAACCCAAAGATCAATTTTGTGTATGTGTGACGCAGACATGGATCAGCTGTAGCAGACACACATAAAACTTGCTAGGCCACCAGGAAGTAATTTGTTTTCAGTGGTGTGGGCCTTAATTTCATATGAGAGGCTATTTGATGAGCTCATATTTTGTGCATTTTCCCTCAAGAATTCTATACAAGGAGATTCAATGCCTGATGAAAATAAATCAGCAATGGTTGCAGAGTGAGGGTCATTCTTCAGGATACATTTATCATGACTTGCACTCTTACTTTCAATCTGTACTACATTATTATTGACTACTAAGGTATAAGGCAGTTATGGGTTGAGGTCAATGATTCAGATCCATTTTATGCATGGACCTAACCCCATACTTCTGCTCCTAAGGGCTCATTATTTAAGCCTGTTCTGTTGGCCAATAAATCTAATACAGAACCTTGATATTACCTAGTCAAAGCACCCTGGCAGAACATAACTCCAAAGACATACTCAACAGCAGTCAGCAGAGCCACTTAGCAAGTCAGGAAGAAGAAAGATTTCCCAGAAGGATGGTGGTGGTCATCTCTCTGACTCTCTTGCTCGTAGTACAGGTTGTTTTCTGCTTGTGTCCACAAAGGGGTGGAATCAACATTGCCTCCTCCGAATTGGTTTTAGTATCATGATTAATCATGCCCCCGCGGCACTGATAGAATATGAAAATATTCATCTCTCACAAAATGGTGCTATTTCAAGATGGGAAATAGCAAGACCGGTCTACAAAGTGTTAAGCTCAGTGAGGTGATAATTTTGGTGTCTTTTTTTTTTTCTGGTGGTGGGGCTTGAACTCTGGGTGTGGGCACTGTCCCTCAGCTCTTCAGCACAGGGCTAGTGCTCTATCACTTGAACCACAGAAGCACTTCTGGTTTTCTAGTGGTTCATTGGGGATAAGAGTCTCACGGACTTTCCTTCCTGGGCTGGCTTTGAACTGTGATCCTCCGGCAATTTTGGTATCAATTGTAGCGTAGATCAGGTAACAGATGTGTTCTCTCATGTGAGCCAAGGTTTGCCTAATTTTATCTGACCATAGATGCTCTGGGATTTAACACTTGACCATTTTAGCAGAGAAAAAGGGGGATGCCACACACACAGGTTTTAAAAACTGTCAGTGGGCAGACAATAGAGTCAGATATTTTAGTTTGATGAAACATTAGATTTGGATCTTCTCTTAGATTCCCAATGATTTTTTTCTTTACCCCTTGTTCCATACTCAAGTGACTATGACAGAATACAATGAGATAGTTTTCCCACAGTCGTTCATATCATGTATAATAAATAAATCTATGTCCTGATTTTTCTTTACTAGTCTTTGTTCAGAATTCGTCTTCATTCTTCAATTAGAAGCTCTCAGAGGACAAGAATAGCACTTGTTTTATTCACCACTTGCCATATGGCAAGCATCTAAAACAAGACCCATTAAGTGTGTTATGGAATAACACTTTTCCATTACCCATTACATGGAAACAATTCAAGTGGGTTTGATGCAAAGAGAGAAGACTGCTCTCTTTTTTAAAAAGTCCATAAACCCAATACAAAACAAAACCAAAAAGAGAGATTTGCTCCTCATTTGACAGAGCACACTGCCTTTGAACCTTCTGTTCCTAATCTGAAAGGAGGGAAAAACAGAAAAAAGTTCCTTTCTTGAAGACATATGAACTTCTTTCTTGTGATTTTATGTCTGCTGGGAATCTAAATTATCCATTACTGATTAAACAGCATAAGGTTTTTCATTCCATCACCCCTACAAGTCAAATTCTTTAGATAGGAAATGGTAATAATCGAAAGGTATTCAGCTTAAAGGTTGAATGTACAGTACAAGGCAGGAGGAGAAGAGAATGTCACGGCCCCCTAAAAGTGATCTCTGTCCACCTACATGAGAGGTTTTCTGTGTGCTCTTTTAAATGGCACTTCAGAATGATTGCTTATGGACGTCAACAAACATCACAGAATAATTAGGGAGAGTAGAAATCATTATAAAGTCAGCCTTTCCTATTATTGAATTTTAACCACTCGATATGGAGCTGCCTAAAGCAATTGCAAAATGCAATAGATCCAACTGTATCTCCTTTGGAGCTCAGAGAACCATCCTCCTGTAGCCTGGGGGTTCTACACAAGGCCCTTCCCTCAATTAGGATTTAATCACCTTGGAGAGCAGCTGAGAATTTGAATCATTATTTTTTTTCCAAGGTCCCATCAATCTTGTCTATTGAAGTAATTTGATTTTCCCCCCTTCTTCTACAAGAATACTCTATCTTTTTAGTGAAGAAAAATGATAGAGGGAAATAAAGTGGAAGAAACTAATTTTTTTTTTACAGGATATTCAAACGAAGCACCGAAAGAATTGTTGTTTTAAATCACTCTGTTATATCTGTGCCTTTATACCTTAGGGATGGGAAGGTGTCCTTCTCAGAAATGTATTTTGTATTTCAAGATTCAGGGGCATAGGAATAATACAGGTCTGGAGGCTGTACGTACTGTGGGTAAGAGCTCAAGATTTTGAGACCTACGGCTCTGAATTCAGATCCCAGATCCACTGCTTAGAAATCATATGGCCTTTATTTGCTGGTATCCTTCAGACACAGCTTTCTTTTACCTACAGGCAAAATAATGGAATTGCCATTCTATGAAGTTTTTGAAAATAAAAAGTAGCAAGTGATCTGCATTAATGAGAACATTTCTTGGTGCATAATGTTATTTTAAAATATTTTTAAAAATATTCTTGTGCTTGGAGGACTTCGGAGTCTTGCTATTTAAAAAATCTTTCCAACTGTGTGTTCAATCATCATTTTTTGGGTCATAAAACAGTTTTTTATTTTATAAATGAAAATTGAATTCACTGTGGGTTTAAGCACATTTACATTAACTGTAGCCTTAGTTTAAGATCCCAGCACTCATCATGGTAATATAGTATCTCACAGGCATTAAAAAGTGCTTATGGTCTTTGCTTTCATTCTCCAAACAAATAAATGTTTATAATGCTCTGTTTTTCTGAGAATGGCTTCTTTTCACAAACAAATAATAGAAGTCTCAGTAATTATTATTACAGGTAACAATAACCAGCGCATGTTAAATATTTTTAAGCATTTCACATATAAAAATCATGTAATCATTTTATTATATTTTTATTATCTGTAAGTAGTTGTGCTGAAGAGTTAGCATTCAACAAATCAGTTCATAAGCACAGTGATTCTTGATGACTGTCACGCTCTCATCATTCTCCCTAATTTAATCTTTATCACACATGTTTAATGGGTTTATTTCTGTCCAAGTTTTACACATGGTAAAACTGAGTCAGGAGGAAATCAAGGACTTATGTTGTTAATTTGTTGCATTCCTACAAACTGGCCACTGGTGGTACGATGATACATACTCCTTAGTACTCTATGATGATATAAGAATAGTGAATACACCATTGGAAATCTATTTGTGGCTATTGCAAACATGCAGCACTTGTTAAATTATAATTCAACTTCTTTTCACTTATTAATTTACTCTTTTTTAAGAAAAGGAGTTTAAGAATATTGGTTTTTTCTTGTTTTTCTTGTTTTGTTTTGTTTTATTTTTGTCAGTTGTGGATCCTGAACTCTGGGCCTGGGTGCTGTCCCTCAGTTCTTCAATTCAAGGCTAGCATTTTTACCACTAGAGCCACAGTGCCACTTCTGGCTTTTACTGCTTATTTGGTGCTTAGAAATCAAACCCAGGGCCTCATACATGCGAGGCAAGCACTGAGCCTCCTTCCCAGCCTCAAGAATATTGTTTTTAACAGTCAAATATGCAACTAGCTTACATGTTTTTGAACAGTTAGTGTGAGAGTTCAAATGCACTCACCTAAATTAATGTGTTGGAAAATGAATCCCCAGTGTTGTATGGTATTGGAAGATGGGACTTAATGGGATGTATTCTGCTCTTCTTTCACCAGTAAATTGGTGCTGTTATTAAATGGGCTTGTAGGAATTGCTTCATTCTCTGAGCTTTGGCCCTTTAACTTTTCTGTGATAAGAGGATACAAGAGGACTGTTGCCAGATTTCTTGTACCATGATTTTGGGCTTACCACTCCAGAGATTCCTAAAAATAAATTTCTGTCCATTAAAAATTACTCTTTTGTACACTGTTATAGAAGCACACAAAGGAGTAACACTGTTATAAATACATTTAACACTAAGATTAGAAATTAATCCCATAAAAATCATTGAGTTCTCCAGTAAGAGAAGACATATAATAAATTTCCTTTCCCTTATATCTTTCACTATCTCTCTCTCTCTCTCTATCTATCTATCTATAATACTGTAGTACTAGGCTTTGAATTTGGTCCTTGCCCTTGCTAGGCAGATAATCTTTCCCTGAGCACTGCCTCTAATATTTGAATTTGTTTATTGTTTTTGTCTCATTCCCTGCACTGGAGCGCACTTAGGTGTGATCTACCCCTGTAACTAGGTAAGTAGACAACAAGTATGGACCGCAAGTCTAGATCTTTACTGGAAAAGAAGTCTCATGAGTTTTTGTCTGCTTAGCCTAGCTCCTGGAGTGATGGCTAACCATTACTACAACAATCTCAGCCTCCCAAGTAACTAAGATTAGAGGCATGAGTCACTCCGTGTCCAGCTACTTCCTTAGAGCCCTCTGGGATGGGAGAGTAATAATGGAGTGAGATAATTCTTTCACTATTGCTGTCTGTGCTTTGTAAAATTTAAATCAGAAATTAGGAAGAAAAAGGCTGCAATGATAAATAAAATGATAGAAAACAATGTGAAAGTGACATTGATACATTTTGGAAATGGAAAATAGATATTCCAGTGGCATCATTTATATCACTTTGTTTCCATCATATGTGCACACATATGAAAGATTCTGTTATTTTGGGTTCCTTGGTGATGAAGCTGACTATGGTAAGTAGGGAGTGGTAAGTGGACATAATTTATAGATATTTTCCCATTTATTACTATGTCTTTGGACTTAGTAACATAAGAGGTAACAAATGTAGTGGTTAAAGGAAAAGAACTATTTTCCTTGTTTTTCCATATTTTAGGGAATAGTGAATTTAAATAATGAGTGACAATACTGGAAATATTCAATTTATGAGACTATCTCCTTAGGAATAATGGTGAACTCCAGGGTTGTGACTTATGAAAAACTAGACAGCATCCTTGTTTTATAGGTATTGCTATCTGAGTAAGATTATTAGCTATTATTAAATCAATTTTATTGTTTTTCTATTACTGCAATACAAATTTAAGTTATGTATAGGCAGTAAGGACAAAGCAAAGACAGAGTGAACTGCAAAAGGTTCCAATCTGCATAATGGATTTCTACTTGCATATATCTAAATACTAAGGTGCTAAACTTGGAAAAAGTGATGATGAGATGTTTTCTAATAATGACATCATCTTAATCCAAGATGGTTGGCCATCCATCAAAGTTTTGTTTCTGATGCTTTGATTGATGGAATGAGAATAAAGAAATTATTGTCTTTTTTAGTTAAAGAGTAAAATGAATAGATGCACTTTAAAAATTACCATAGGCTTTCAAGATAAAAATAAATACCTGTTAATAAAATGGATGCTATGAGATAATTAACTTAGATCCTGAAGTCCTAGAATAGTGCCAAGAAAACAACCACAGATGAGTCTAACAATTTGAAGTCAAGGATTGGCCTTTCCTATTGCATCTCTCTTACTGAATGGGCCCAAAACATCGAAGAGATGCTAGGAGGGCTGCTAAAGTGAATCACTAATGGTCAAACAACATCCCCTCAAACACAGGAGTTGAATAATCTTGGTCCAAGTCTTTTGACCAAATTAGTGTCAGTAGATGAGTAGGGACTAATGGAAATAAGCAAGTTAAAAATGTAATCAAACAAAAGTATGGCTGTCTGGACTAATTTTGAGGATCAGAATAATGTAGGATGGAGATAATACGTGATTTAGGAAAATCCTACTTAGACTATGCAGCATGTAGTGGGTAATGTGTAGCTGTGAGTGTTTATTGACTCACTTCTGTGTCTTGGAGGAGAGCAATATCATTTACAAAAAGGGCGAGTTCATGAGACAACTATATCCATTGAAAAAGATGACCAAATCATTTCTGATGTAGAATATTCATTCTTAGTAAATAATTTTAGAGTAGATTTATTCTGTTATTGGGATTTGGTAAATAAACTCTGATTCATAGAATTGTGCAACATTGGAAGTGGCTCTGTGGCTCAAGTAGTAGGTGGAGCATTAGCCTTCAGCTGAAGAGCTCAGGAACAGCGCCCAGGCCCAGAATTCAAGCTCCACAACTGACAAAATAAATCAAGTTTAAAAACATTAAGAATTGTGCCACATACTTCTCTTCATTTTATTTAGAATTAGATTAGTAGGCAAGAGATGAGAACTAGATTTTAAAATGGGCATATTTAATATACTGCATAATTAGACCATTGTTTTGAATCAGTCAAATTAAAGAAAGGTGGCATTTCACAACGAAGAGCCAGGAAAAAATGGAAAGCAGTATTTGAAAATCAGTCACATATGTTTTTTCTTTCTTGCGATTGTTTCTAACATATTTATAAGATGATTTCTTTGTTGCTTTGTATGTCCCTCCCCCACGGTATAACCCATGTTTTCACTGTATTTGATGTTGGTATAATCTGTGGAGGGGAAGTGAAAAAACAAATTGTTTAAATAGGTATACAGGTGGACCCATTGCAACAATGAGATGTACAAGACCGTATGTCAAAAAACGAACTTAACAACTTTGGCAGGGAACTTAACAACTTTGGGGGGGACACCGGGGGGAGGAGAGTGGGGGAAGGAGGGATGGGAAGGGATAGGAAGGGGAAACAAAAGCGGAGGCATTAATACTTGATAAGAAATGTACTCATTATCTTGCCCATGTACAGTATTTTCACAATAAAAAAAGACAGAAAGAAAGAAAAGAAAAGAAAATCAGTCTCATAATACTTTCCTCCAATTTGCATCTCCAAATAGATGAAAAATAGGAAAGCAAGTGGTTCTGTCGGTTTCTAAACAAATAAGGGTCAGGAGAAATGGATATTATTTGATACTGATGCAGGCAATGTTAAGATCAGATTGAGTAAAATCATCTCAGTTTGTAAAAAAGATCATCACTACAGACCAAAGAAACTCAGCAAAACACGGTGATCTAAAATTCCACAATTTCATGCCAGGAGGAAGAAGTAGTATGGTTAACACATGATTCAAATCATTAATACTGCACATGTAAGTTAGTGAATTATGGCCAACAAATAGGTTCATATAGGAAAAACTCAGCTTTCAGTAGCTACTTTGTCCAGAAAATTTAGAACCATCTATTAAAACAATTAAGTATGGTTTTCCTTCAGTTTGGTTTTTTTTCCTAGATATTTTCCTTCCTTTTCTACACTCCAACTTTGATGGGGCTCAGAATTCATTTTAGTAAAAAAGTGGCGCAACAGATAGAAGAAAATACTGTTTGCTATGACTTCTTATTTTGATCATTTAGTTTTCCAACTGTAAGTCCAAAGGAGGGATTAGGATAACTATAACCTTGAATAAAAATAGAATGTCAAAGTATTAAATTAATCTCAAATTTACTTAGTTATTTTAAGGAACTTGATATTACTTGTTTTAGTACTGAAAATGTTTATCCAGGGGAGGGAAAGCTAGCTTCCTTAACGCAAAGTCAAAAGCAAGAGATGAAGAAAATAAAGTTGGTTTGGGACTGGATTCTACTAGCTTTGTTTGATCAACATGCTGGCTGAGATACATATGAGGATTTTTTGGAATGATTTAGCACACATGCATCCTGGCTGGTTACCCCAGTTTTTAGATATAAGCAAAGTAAAACTAAAGAACTTTAAGTGAAGATGAAAGTTTTTACTTATTTGCCACACTGTGTCTGATGATTTAAAGTCCCCACAAGTCTTATTTTAAAACCACCACTTATGTCTTGAAAATGCCAGAATTTTTCCCCCTTGAGTAGAGGATCTTACTCAAGTGAATGAATTTCAAAGAATGAGTGGGAGATAAAATGAAGTCTGTGATCATACAACATGTTTCATGGGTATAAGATAAATTAAGAAGAAATTATTCACCAATGATTTAGGATTCTGAAAATTTATGGTCCCTATTTCTATAAAACCTTGAATAAGCTCTTTGTTTCTAAAATATGGTTATTGGAGCAAAGGGTATTCATGCTGGTCAAAATCCCAACTGACTTGGAAATAGATTCGACATTTACTTTTAGATTTTTCTTTCATTGTATCTCCATTAATGAGATGGTATTGTTATTGAAACTTTTGTTGGAGAGTAAGAATGGTGGATTTATATTAGAGTCTAAGGAAATCTTTTTATGGTGGCTTCTCTTACTCAATAAAAAGTGCACTTGTGCCAGAAGGCAGTAATTGAAACCCGCAATCTTAGATACTCAGGAGGCTGAGATCTGAGGATCACTGCCTTGGCAGGAAAGGCCAGTGAGACTGGAAGAAAATCATGTACTTGTGGTGCATATGGAGCTGATTTCATCCCCTGCTACTCCAGCCTGGTCCTTTATCTGTGCTCTACCGTCCAGTGATTCCTAGTGATTCCAAACACATTTCCTAAACACAACCAGGGCAGTAGCCCATGGGAAATTCTCCTGAGGCACTGGAGAGATCTCCCTTCCTCCTGGCCCTCATTTTTTTAGAAAACCACAGAGCTACTTGCTCTCCTACTTTTCATTTATTTGGAGATGCAAATTGGAGGGTATTCTTTATATCATACCCTCTTTGAGAATTCTCCATGGCAGGGACTCAGTCTTTGATAGGCAGAAATGATCATTTCTGTTACATTTCAAGAGTCTGTCTTGCAGATAACAGAGAAGAAAGAGTTCCAACAGCCTTTGAGCCTCTGGAAAAAAAGATACTTGAAGTCAACTGTACTTGTTGACATTTTGATAACATGAACTGAGAAATTCAGCCTATTTGCATCCTTTTTTCCCCTTTTACACATGCAAATAATTTCACGGGATCTCAATTTCAAGAAATTCATTAACTTGGCAACACACATTACATTTGTGTGGCTTTTTGAAGTCCTGAGAATTAATGAGGGGAAAAAAGTTCAGGAGAGAGAAGAACAGATACAAGACTCTTACAATTGTATTTCCCAGTTCCCTAGTATTTATCATTCACTTCTATTACTTCTAGGAGAGAAATATTCTATTTCAATGTTTACATGAGGAAGAATGAGACAACTAATATGTGCTGTGTCATTTAATTTATTTATAATTATAGTCCATTGTCTAGTTGACTGTTTAGACATCAGTGTAAATATTTAGTACAGAAAAAGTGATGAAACATAACATCTCACGTGTGGATAAATTATTTCTAAAATGGACACAGCTAGGCCCAATGTGTAAATACTTTCATAAATTTGGAATTTCCTCATTCTTAGAAGACTATAATGTGTTCATCTTCATGGATATATGAAACATTTGCGTATGAAGACGAAAGTTACTTGTTATGATGATAAAGCCAGTAGTGTGTATGTGTGAGTGTGTGAGTGTGTGGCATGGCATATTTGTGTGTGTTTACACTTACAGTATGAAAAACAGATATAAAGAGAGTGTTTTTGTTATTAAAATCAAATGTATTCCAATGGATAGAAAAGGGAAAGCTAAATTGAAAATTTGCTGTTACAAATTAATGTCACACACAGAAACAGCTGGTAGACAATGACAAAATAAAAATATATGCATTCCCATTATAGTAGATCTTTCATGTGAAGACTTATATATTTTCTCTATGATTTAAAAATGACTTTTGTTTTACAGTTGTACCTCACTGAGCTTTCCATTGATCACCTTTTCTGTAATAATATGTGGTTCCATTTACACTTAAGCCTATTTCATAGCACGATTATCTTTAAGCAGTACTACTGTAATGGCTTCCTAAATTGATCCTCCTACTCCAATCCATGTTTCTAGTCTCCTCTCTACTGTGAAGTGAGAGGGATCCTGCTAAAATGTCAATGAGCCTCTGTCATTCCTGTACTATGAGAACATCTGAAATGCCCCGTTAGCTATTGTTCTACCCTGGGTCAAGTATACTGGCTTTCCTTACCTGATGCTTTGCTTAAGACATTCTTCTAAATACCAATAGGCTCATAGTCCACTAGTCTCTGAAAAAAATGGTTATTTTGTCAGACATCCCATTCTGATTGCATATATAAGACAGAATTTCTACCATTAACACACCGTATTCTCTTTGAGTCACCTAATGTATTCCTTATTTATTTGTTGATTTTCTCTTTGGTCTATTTTGAATATAAACTCATAGCTGTGTTACCAATCCTTGGAAGGATTTGGAGTAATAATTATAATCTGTTGTTTTTAATGAATTTTCTCAATATATAACTAACTGTATAGAATTCTTAGTCATAAATATCTAGGCAATCATAAGCATATTAAAATATGAATGTCCAGATTTTACTAAAATATCTGAGACTGAGTTTAAGGGATTTTCAGGTGATTAAAAAGACAGACTAGAACCAATGTCTCTGGTTAGAAATTATTTCCTTTTCCACTTTTTGTTTTTTACTCTTGTATGGGAGAAACATCTAGATATACTTCCAAAACATAATCAGTAAAGCTTCTGACAACTGAGAAAAGGGCAGAATGGCAAGCTGCCTATGTATAAGATGTTATGCTCAGAGAGTAAAAATCCATGTGGTGCCAACTTAAGTGAGTGTGATGTAAGAGAGCTTGGAGGATCTGCCACAACAGAGTCAGAATCCAGCCTTCAAACTCCTTCCGGGATGTCATGAGGCATTATACATTGTTAAAGGGCTGCCGGCTCCTTTCTCAGAGGAGATGCCATCTCTGTGATGGGCAGAGTGATTTTTTTTTCTCTCTGCTGATTGTTGAATTGTTCCTCAGACCTTGAGTTCTTTGGGAATATGAACTCAAGATATTATAAGTGTGAAATGTTCAAAACAGTAATGAGTTATTCACATCATTTGAAAGTTAGCTGTTTTGCAGGAAAGATATGACTTCTTTTCTGGTATCGTATTTTAAGGCTTCAAATTAAATGCTTTCACTGAGAAATACATTATTGAAATTTGTAATTATAGATTACCACCCAGTTCTTTTATTATTGCTCACTCAGAGTGCTAAGTAGAATTGTATATAGCCTAGACTTGAGCACAAAGAAGCTGTTTAAGTACATTTCACTTCAAGGCTCCATCTATCCAAGTTACCTCACCATTGTTCTGCAACATTGAATTAACTTAGTTATATGCTAGAGTCCAGAGGGTCAAATATCCTCCACTTCCTCTCTGACACTCACTCACTCTCTGGCTCATTCCCTCCTATTTGTGTCATTGTCTTTCACTTTGGAAGAAAAAATAGAAACTAAATTCTTTGGCTTTCATCATTGCCAATTAAAGAAAAGATACCAACAAGGAAAAATTTAGCAAGATGGAGAAGGGTAATGGAGACATTTTATAAAGAGCTGGAGCATTAGGAAAGGGAAATTTGATCATGGGAAAGTGTATAAAGGGAAGAGAAATGGGAGAGTATGACAAGGAGAGAAGAGCAGGTGAAGAAGTGGAGTTTGCTACTGGTCACCACAAGGACCAGGTGACTCAAAGGCTCTGCCTTTTCCTAATATGGATCTAAATAAACATGGTTTCAAAACCAAGCTTCATTCTGTACTCATCATAATATTTACAGAAAAAGGATAGAATTGTTAAAATACCTTACACTGTAGAGATGAGAGAGCTATAGCAACGACCATATGGGGCATCCAAGATGGTTACATTATGTGTGTAGATGCTTTTCATATAACTTTCTCAGAATCCATTAATTCAGAGTATATTTTTTAACAGTTGGTCACTGTTCCTCCCACAGAAGTGTAAACTAGTTTATTTATACCTTCTTCTCCATTGCACTTCTGATTTTTCCAACCCAAGTGTCAATTTTGCAGCATCAGTCTGTCTTCCTTATATCAGAATAACCTAGTTACTGGGCAATCATTATTTTCTTCCAGTAAGGAAGATGGCTGTTTAAATATGTAACTATCAGTTCAAAAATTCATGTATGATATCAGCATGGCCTTGTTTCTAATGCTCATATTTACAGTTAGCAGGCCAGGACTGTTGTTTTATATAGAAGCTTGACACTTTTTCATAAAATAGTAGCATTCAAAATCCAATCATAGTATAAATATTAGAGAAAAATAAAGCATTACTGAAATAGATGAATAGATTATAACTTAAAATTAAACACGTTTCAATATGCCACTTTCTCATTAATCTCATTAATGTCTAGTAGTTAAATTTATTTCAAAAATATTCATTTTTTCCTCAGTTTTTACACTAACAAAGAAATGAGTGAAGGTTTATTCATGACTAATGAAATGGTTTTCTTCATAATTTGGTTTCCAACTTCCAAGACTAATTACAACATTCAGATTAAGCACTTTGGAATTGGCTCTGTTTAAAATCACATTGTTCTAAATGCTTGAGCATTAAAGCCCAATCATTAATTCAGGTACAGTAGAGAAGTTTATAATGTCCTTTTCTACCCTGTATTTTCTTAATAGCATTCTTGAATATTTGAAAAAAATGTTACTTTAACCACAAGTATTAAATAGCTGTGTGTGACATGCAGACTTCAAGTAATAGAATAATGGAGGCAAATCAAAAAGAGAAATTCACTCTCTTGTCTGTCCAGTTTTGTTTCACTTGCTCTACATCCTTGTCCAGATTCATTTCCCCACTTGAATCACTGCCTTGACCAACACTGAGCAAGCACAACATGTGGGTTTCAGTGTGGAAATAAATGCACAGAAGTTGCCTGCAAAGGTGCCATTATTTCGTGGCTGAAAACATGTGCAGCAGTATGGTATTCAAGTTGAATCTAGAAAAGAAAATCAAAAGAGGAGACTTGAATTTGAAGGCGTTATTTCAAGAGAATTAATTGGATGTGGGAGTAGAACTATTTCTGCTGATGGAGGAAACAGTAAGTTTCTGAATGGCTATCTATATGAATATCTCTACTGTGGTAGCAGGTGAGGATGTCAGTGCCATGGAAGGGACTGCACTTTCCCAAAGGCTCAATGTGGAGCTCTGCTGGTTCTCTGTGTGCATCAGGAACTCTGATAAAGGATTGGTAATCACCATGAAAAATACTGAAATCATTCAAGAAGAAGAAATTTAAGATGAAAAGGGGAGTAGCATGAAATCACTGTCTCTCAGTAGAAGCTGCATACATGAAGGGCATGATGCTCAAGTGATTGCAACCACATGGTTTATAGTATAGAAAGAATGCACATGGTGGAAATTCCCAGTTGATTTTAATTTTTAAAATCATGCTATTTTAGAATAACTTAAAAAAATTATCTTGTGCATGGCATGAGTTATATACATGGTATTTCCATTTTGGCTTAGCTGGGATGGTAGCACTATCTGTACCCTCTATAACATGAGGAAAGCTTTCTGAGGGAAGATCATCATACCTCTTGAGTCATACCTCTTTAGTCTCACTGGTGTGGTTACAAGACTCCTACTTTAGCTTTTTATTTATTGTTTCACAGGACCAGATGTTTTCTTATGGGCATCACAGTGTGAGTATTCCTAATGACATTTGTTGAGCTATTTGTGAATCCTGTACAAGGTTTGGCAGGGGTGCACTGTCAGCTATCAGGCAAAGATCAGCAGTATTGCTTCTATCAGCTCATTTAGTATTGTTATCAGTGGACACCCTTATTCTAGGAATTGACATTGCAGGATCAACTACTTTTCCTTGTTCAGTAGGATTACAGTTGATGTCTCCTTTGGCTACATCATCCTTACCTGAATAGAAATTTGAAGAGAAAAATACCATTCCTTGTTTTAAGCACTTAATAGCTAGTTATTGCCAATAAGGAAACCATGATATATGTCTGAGACAAGCAGAAACGGTCAGGTAAATTGATATTAGGTGAAATGAGCCCCAAGATACGAATGCAAATGTTTTTTTTCTTTCTTGCTATTGTGTCTAACATATTTATAAGATGATTTCTTTGTTGCTTTGTATGTCTCTCCCCCATGGTATAACCCCTGTTTCTATTGTATTTGATGTTGATATAATTTGTGGAGGGGAAGGGAAAAAAACGAATTGTTTAAATAGGGATACAGGTGGACCCATTACAACAATGAGATGTACAAGACATTATGTTGAAAAACAAACTTTACAACTTTGGTGGGGGGAGAGGGGGAAAGGAGGGAAGGAGGGGAGATGGGAAGGGATGGAAAAGGGAAACAAAGGAGGAGGCAACAATGCTTGATAAGAAATGTACTCATTACCTTTCTCTGTATGGTATTTTCACAATAAAAAACTTATTAATAAAAAAGAACTTAATAGCTATAATATGCTCGAAGCCAAAATCAAAGACAGTATATAAGTCTTATTAGTTAAACACAACACTTTACGAGGTGAAAGAGAGTAAGGTACATTGTGAAGTAAAGGTCTATGTGCCTTTTTAGTATATACAATGCTCTATTTCAGGTAGTTCAGAGGAAGCTTCCTTTGGTTTGTCCTTTTGATTTAAACTCACTTATTAACTCTGTTACCATAAAAGTTTGAGAAACATACTGTACATACAGTAATATCCAAGCTCATATATCTCATATGTTCTGCTGTTTGCCTGTTTAGATTTGTGTCTTTATTGAAGAAGCAAGGTTGAAACAGACCTTTATATAGGTCCATTAAAGACCTGCAAATCAGAGCCATATAAGGTGTAAAACTCAAGCTACAAAGGAGAAAAGTTGATGTTCCCTTAAGGGGAAAAATTTCTTAGATCATTGTCTATGTCTTTTTATTGCAAACTTGTATGTATGCCCTGTATATGTGTCTGGATGTTATTGAAACAGGCATCTTTTTTGTGTGGTCTGTGGAAATACACTAGCTTATTTTAAGAAATGAAAACAACTTATAAGTTATTTGAGAAAGCACACAATGTGTCAAAAGTTCCCCAGAGGTGAAGTCGAGAAATCTCTGAACATGACTTCAACTGAAAATGAAAGATTCCAAATATTTTATAAATGCCTGTTGTATTACCTGTATCAGCAACACAGCTGGAGAAAATTACAGTCAAAACAGAATAAGACTTGATGGTAAAGAAGAATGGTCTGAGATTGATTGTCCAATAGTTCGTGCAAGCTTTGTTGTCCATGCTGGGATGTACTTGCACTGTCAAAAAGAATATTGAAAACCAGCAGAATTGTTACATCCATTTCTATGAAACAGAATTGTTATATCCATTTCTATAGAAAAATGAAATACACTTTTCAGAAATGGCTGAACACTGAAACATAAAGTATGTTTCCAGCTGTTACTTATTGACTGATAAAAATGCTAAGCAAGTGACAAGTTTTCCTGATGTCCTATCTTCTATAGTGATACACCCAATGGACAGAAATAATTAAAGCATGCTTACAATTTCATTGCAGGCAAAACAGATTCTGTTTCATGAATCAGAATAGATTCCTTCATGTAAGGAAGTATTTGTTAATAGTCAAACAAATACACCCAAGCCTGTGTATGCATAAGGAATGTTAGTACTTCTTAGATTGTGAAAAGCCAAAAGAGATACTGAAAAAAGATACTGAAAAATAAAATTCGCTTTGGACAAAGAAGATGGAATCTCAAATTTAATTTCTTTGCATCTGCAGATCGACCTGTTTTTCCTGCATGGTTGTTTGCAGGATCCACACACGCAGTTCATCTCTCTGTTTAGTGGACAGGGTTATTTCTGAAATGCTGTAAGAGTCTATTGGTTGCCAGATCATTAACGGGCTATGAATTATGCAATGAACTTCTCCTGCACCAATAATAAAAAAAAGCTAGCCGTGAAGACTGGCTGGAAAATTGATAAAATGGGACAATAAAAGCTATAAACACATTTTTTTATGTGAAAGTCCTATGAAGAATTAGAAATAATTCATATTGAGATGGGTTTGGATGGCAGAGACTGTGATAGAAGAGAGTTTGTAGGACTTCTGAAGAAGTGAAGAAGCAAAGGGAAAAGATCAGTGGACTTGAAACAGGATGGGTTTGAGGAACTCATTGTCTGTTTTCTTCTGCTTCTTTCTATTAAAACCTTAGGAACAATTACTCTTATAATCACAAAATCAAGTGGGCAAATGGAATTTGGTTAATTACCTGTGCAAAAACAAAACACACTTGGCTGTCTTTTCAAGGAATTTCATGTTATATCATTTTAAATTGAGGCTAAAGACCTACAACTACTTTTTATATTTCAGTCTGCTCCTACTGATAATAGAACTTTCTGTTTTTGAGAATGGAAGAATGAGGGAATTAACATTTCCTTCTAAGCAAAATACTGATTAGACATGCTTTAGCTGGAAGTTATAGTTTATTTTGAGTGATTATACAATGATGTGCAATTTGGCCATTTTGTTTTGGAGTTTCTCTCTAGGAATGGGGGAAATAAGCATAGATTATGCTTAAAAGCATCTTTCTTGTGGGATAAATATTTAGTTGGTCTACTTTGGCTCATTTCACTCATTTTTCCTCTACTAATTAAACTTAGGACACATTAATTATGTTGTTTGTTATGGGTGGAATTGTGTATTCTTCAAATCAGTCACACATTGAATTCTATATCATCAGTATCTCAAAGTGTGACTTCAGTTGGAAATGGGATCAGAAATGTGTAATTGGATAGGATGAGGTAATCCAATATGAGTGGCATTCTCACAAGAAGTGTAAACTTAGATGTATTTGCACTTCTGGGGAAATACAACTTAAAATCTCCCCATTAAGAAATTTCTTCACAAAGAAAGTACAGAAAGAAAAGATTTTTTTCAGTAAAAAATCAAATATTAAGCCAGAATATGACCATTGGACCACATGTAATAGGCTCAAGTTTTTCAAAAAACAAAGCAATCCAAGCATTTTAGGTAGTTAACCAGATACAACCCATTCCAGACATGTCTCAAGGTAAACAATAACTAGTGTTCAGTAGGAGGGCTTGACAGTGGCATTTGTCAGCATATTCATTCTTTACCTGGTAATTGGGATACCCATCTGTGTTAGCTGCTTGGACTTATATAGAAGCAGAATCAAGTTGCTAGCTTTCATTAATACAAGTTATTTTTTAAAATTCAGACTAAAAAGTATTTACAGAACCCAGGCTGGACTCTTCCACAGAAACTGGGAGCTAGGAGTGCTATCTTCCTTCCTGTTTGCCTCTCACAGAGTTGGTTCTCAAGTCTTTGAAGTAAATATTTTTGGGACATAGCACTGACAGAAGAACTGCTTTAGGACAAGATGATTTGCATTCAAAGGAGGGGGAGGAAGCAGTTATAATCACAAATATCTAAGGAACTCCCTTATTTCAAGAGTCTTAAGCATCCTGAATTTACATTGCATTTGTCTTTATAGCAACCACAGAAACAGAATATCTGGTGAAGATGAAGACCAGAATAATGCATCCAAATCAATTGATACCACAGTACACTCCAAGCAGCAAGAAGCAGCACGGAAGAGATCATTCCTGAGAGTCTTCTAAACACACTGGTCCTACACCTTGATTTCAAATTTCTATTGGGCCCTCAATTTGTATTATTTAAATAATTCATTTTGGGGGGCTTTGTTAAAGGAGACCTTTGTTAAAGAAATGGTAAAATAATCATTCATTTTGGATGGGCTTTGAAGATGGAAGAGAACTGTAAAATGGGTACAGGAACTACACTTAGTTTGTAGTTGTTAAGAAAGTCCAGTAATTTTAGGTCTAACTTTGGCACATCAGAGAAAACATGTGCCCATTTGTCTAGATGAGATCTAAAATGCACTGGGATATGATAACATACAGGATTCTGGATACACACAGTGAGACCAAAAGAGGACACACTTAGGAGAGAAAAACAAAGGCTCTACATGCCTCTTTCTATTTATATAAAATTGTGTATATGTATATATATATATATATTTCAGCATACATATATGTATGTATGCCAAAATGAACTCCAAAATATGGAGAAAAGAGATTGATCTCCTTTTAATTTTTTTATTTTTGATGATTGTCTTCTTTTATATATGGTTTATTAGTGTGACTATCTTTAAGAAGGTGGGGGTGGGGTAGAGAACTTGAGGGAAAAAGAGTGAAAAAGTATAGTGGTAGAATTCACTGGACCCAGGTGAAAGTAATCTATACAACTCATGGGTAGAGATGGGAGCGACAGACTGGGAGAAAGTGAGGAAAGGGTTGACACTATATGAAAGAAAATGTATTTACTATATAACTCACAATTTAATCCCTCTGAACAACACCTTTTTAATAACTATAAAGTAAATTAAAAAAAGAAAATCAAATAAACTATAAAGCACGTAAAGTGAGAAATCTAGTGCCTAGAACATAGAACTCAGTATATTTTACATATTGAAGTCTCCAGTATCAGTCTTGGTGGATTCTGAAGTCTCTAACATAAAGTTGTTTAGTATTTTTCATATTGTATATACATATATTCCTATACATTTTAAATCATCTCACCATTCCTTAGAATCCCTGAGAGAATGGTAATATTATGGAAATATTTGATACTGCATTGTTTATAGAAAATAATGATAATTAAGAAAAGTCTTTCCACATTCAAGAAAGACATAATTTAAGAAAACATTTTTAGTAGCTGCTGTGTTGAACCTATGAATACTGGCACTCACAGATACAGATAGCCAACTCTATTCTTTCTTTGATCACATTGTATGTTATTTGTGACAGTAGAATCAGAAAACAAGACAATTTTTCTTGATACCTGTGTCATCTCCATAATAGATTAATCCATTTCCTGGTGTGTGTGTGCATGCGTGTGTGCGTGTGTGCATGTGTGTGTGTGTGTGTGTGTGTGTGTCCTGTGGTTTGAAGTTAGGGCCTTTGCGCTGTCCTTGAACTATTTCCAGCTTTTTGGTGATTATTTAGAGATGAGTCTCCTAGACTTTCCTGTCTGGGCTGGCTTTGAACCATGGTCCTCAGATTCCAGCTTCCTTGAGTAGCTAGGATTATAGGCATGAACTCCATGAACTTTTACATAATCAGTTAATATAAATAGCCTGTATATTTCTTATCTAATTCAACGAAGATTCAATGCATTTCTTGTGGAACAGATGTGAATATTGACTAGAAAATGCAACTGAAACACAAAGTGATATAAAGGAGGTATAGAAGAGGGAGGAAATAAAATCTAAAGTCAAAGGGAAAAGTGAGGACTTCCCAGACAAGAGGATGAAAGAAATGGAATTTGGAGGTTGATTTTTGTCACATAGGAAATGGAAGAGGAGCCATTCCTGATGTTAGAAATGGCTGGGGATGTTTGGGTCTCACAAACATCTGGAAAGGAAGCTGGCAAAGCAAAGTTTACTTCTGCACAAGAGTGTGCCATCAACCAAAAATCTGGCAAGCATGCCCATAGAGCATGAAGGCTGCTCCCTTATTGTCCCTAACCCAGCAAGCCCTGTCCTTCTGCTTGCATTGACTGAGCTCAGGTTCACAATCTGCAAAGGGATGTGCCTTAATTAACAGGATGTAAGTAAAACCCAAGGAACTTCTAACAGACTGTCTAATTAAAGTACAGCAGGAAAACAATGCATGCAACTAAAATGGAATCAACAAGGGAGGGCCAAACTACTAGGCCAAAGTAGGACATTTTCAGAAAAAATAATTCACACAAGATTAACAGAAAGGAAGCAATCTACTTTGATAGAAAAGACACTGTTCTCACACTGATCCAGCGAGCAATAGGGCCTAAAAAGCAAATAAACACATAGACTATTAATATTTGCTATGCACGTTTATGTTTCCAATAGTAAATATGGCCAGTAAGGAAGAAATGGCTCAGATGGTTCCAGAACAAATGAAGAATGTTGAGTTACAGATGGAAGCTATAACAGAGAACAGAGAATAAAACACAATGTCAGTTCACCTTGAATAATAACAATATCTAACACATAATATGAACTTAGGTTTTATTTTCAATATTCACACACATACTTAATACTTATGGTGCAGTACTAGATAATTTTTATTTTATAGGATATGAAACTGAGGCAATGTAACAGATATCCCTATGTTACAGGGATGTTTCTGGTGTAACATGTAGACTAGGCAGGAGTATTTAGCAACTAGGAATCCACATATAAGAACACTGGGGAGTTTTTAAGGTGGAGTTCTAATGTCATCTTTTCCAGAAAGTGTTCCTCAATACTCTCACCAGAAGTTATCTTCTCTCTTGTAAATTCAATTAATATACATTAATGTGTATGTAAATAATATGATTCTTAATGCTCCCCAATTCTTTTTTGCCAGTCCTAGGGATGAAATCAGGGTCTGGGCAGGACCCCTGGGCATTTGTGCTCAAGGCTGTTATTCTACTACTTCAGATGCATCTCCATTTCCAGCCTTATGAAACATAATCCTCAAATCTCAGTCTCCTGGATTACTAGGATTACTGGCATTGAGGTAATCTTGTGTCCTTGTCTTGGGGTTCATTTTGCTTAGCTTCAGGTTATATGGTTATATGTTCATAGCTTTTGACCTCTTCTGCTTGTCCTAGACATATACT
>NW_012267224.1:29437290-29517328 GCF_000151885.1 Dipodomys ordii
GCATGCAAGGCAAGCGCTCTACCACTGAGCCACCTTCCCAGCCCGGATTCCAAGATTTCTATGAAGACTTTTTTGATTGTTATTTTTTACTTAAAATATGATGATGATATCAAGAGAAAAGAAAAGAGAAACAGATATTTGAATATAGCTGATGCAAAATAAATATTTCAATACCAAACATACATACAAAAGAATTTGGCAGGATTCACATCATTTTCAAAATTATCATACACTAGTTGCTTTATGACTCTGAACTAATAAAATTGTCATCTCTGCAGATCATTATCTTATAGCTTTCTTCACAGACACAAAAACAGATAGTCATAAATATTGACTAGGACTGCCTGTTCAAAGCCATGTAAGTAAATAGTGCAGGTGGGATTTAAACTCAGTTTCTATCTATCTATCTATCTATCTGTATGTATGTATGTATGTATGTATATACATATATGTACATATATATATGATACTGAACAAAGGGGTTACAGTTACATGAGTAAGGTAACGAGTCCATTTCCTATTGAGCATTGTTATCCCCTCCTTTGTTTTTCTCCTACCATCCCTTTCCTTCACACCTCCCCAACTCAACACCCCTCCCTGCCCCACCAAAGTTGTATAGTGTCTTGTACATCTTGTTGTTACAATAGGTCACCCTGTATCCTTATTTCAGCATTTTAAAAAAAATTTTTTTTTTTTTGGTCAGTCGTGGGCCTTGAACTCTGGGCCTGAGCGCTGTCCCTCAGCTCTTCAGCTCAAGGCTAGCCCTCTACCACTTGAGCTACAGCACCACTTCCGGTTTTCTAGTGGTTTATTGGAGATAAGAGTTTCATGGACTTTCCTGTCCGGGCTGGCTTTGAACCACGATCTTCACACCTCAGCTTCCTGAGTAGCTAGGATTACAGGCGTGAGCCACCAGTGCCCGGCTTAGCATTTTTTTAAATTTTGAGTTTAGTTTTCAAAGAGTGTTTTGTGTCTTTTTTGTTTTTGTTGTTGGTTGTGGGGCTTGAACTCTGGGCCTGGGCACTGTCCCTAAGCTATTCAGCTCAAGACTAGTGCTTTACCACGTAAGCCACAGTGCCACTTCTGGTTTTCTGGTAAGAGTTAATTGGAGATAAAAGTTTCACAGACTTTCCTGCCCAGGTTAGGTTTGAACCACAATCCTCAGATCTCAGCCTCCTGAGTAAGTAAGATTACAGGTGTGAGCCACTGGCACCCACCTGGCTGTTTTGTGTCTTAATACATGAGCTTGTTCTTTGTCTTCATGAAGAGTATGGTATGAGACAATAGCTGTATCCAGAAGCATCATAAGCTAGTGGGAATGTCATGAAGGTTTTCTCAAACCAATATAGGAAAGTCTATACTCACCAAAACTCTGCCTTTGTGAAACATTTCAGATGCTAGAAACCACAAATAATATTGGATCAACACAAACTACTTTTTTTCCTCTACATATATATCTATGATAAAGTTTAGTTTGTGAATAAGGCATGACAAGAGGTTAACAATGACAGCATTGATAGAATATTATAATATTATGTGGTAAAGGTTCTTCAAAATTCATGCCTTATTTATTTCTTGAAATTTCCATTTAAATATGTTGGATTATGATTGACTATGACTATGTACAGCAGCAGAAATCAAAGCCACAGGAAAGGGAACTGATGTTTTAAATGACTCTAGCAACATTAGAATTCTTTCCCTCAAAGAAATTTAGACACGAATTTTTTTTCAATTTGAGATTAATAGGTAAACTCAGATCATTAGGTTTTTGTGATTACTGTAAGGTGAAACTTACCTGTTGCATAAAATTGGTTTGTTGGTCTTTACTCCAGTGGTCCTGAATTGAGACATTTTGGGCTAGGTCAAGTGCTGAAGTAGCTCTTATTTCAGTCTCATTGCATCTCTTGGGCCTTACCCAAATACTACCATTTTAACCTTCGTTAATGTCCACTTTTTCTGTGGCATCTACATGTTTTCTCAAAAAAATATGAATTGGGGTAATCATGTGTGGAGCCATTAAAAGAGTATTTTAAAGTTTCATATATATATATATATATAGAGAGAGAGAGATCATATATAGATCTATATCTATATCTATATATATAGATAGATAGATATCATATATCACATATATATATATATGTGATATATGATATATATCAGCTACAAGGCCTCTTTTTCTACCCATATTCTTACTGGGTGACTTTCAGTTAAATTATTTAGAAAATCTAAGCAGCTTGAGGCACAATCATTTCTCACTAAGTTGCTGCTATTTAAATTAAACCAATTATTTATTAATATCACTACCAACATATTTAACTGCTAACCAATACCTCTTATATTCTGTGTGTGGTAGCTTGTGAAGTGAACCTAATATTCTATATTCATACAGTTCCTTTTGGTGGTAATATTTAGTAAGCACAACTAGACTCCCTCATTTCAGTTCTGTAACCGAGACTGTGTGACAATCAGAATATTTTAACTTTATCGCTTCTGATGAGTATTAGGTACTAAGTAAAACTTTATGGCTTCATTTAGATATATTACTACAGACAAGAAAGATCTTTGTCAGTATTCAAAGGTCTGAATTTTTGTGTTGCTGTTGCTCCAACTGTACTGAAAAAAGAACTGGTATGGCTTAATTTTTAACTTTGTGATATTCAACTAGCTATTTGAAAAGTAAACTAGTTTTCTTTCAGTTATAAGTAACATAAGCTAGGGCAATGTAGCCAAATGTCCTAAGAAAATATATGTGTTTTTTTTAGTGGTACTGAGGTTTGAACTCAGAGCTTTGTTGCCTGCTAGACTGGTATAATACAACAAACCACACCTCTAGCTCAAAATAAGCAAAGTAGAAGAAGTTGAACATTTGAAGAAATCCTGGATTGTTCAGATAATTGAAGAAAGCACTGAAAAAGTCTGAGAAACATGAAACTCATAAGCTAAGGCTAGGTTAGAAGTAAGATTTAAATGAACACACACATCTCAGATACCAAGTCTTCTATGTGAATTTGAGGGTTTTTCCTTAACTCAGAGTAAGCTAACCCCACTAATCTCTGTTTCTTACAGAAAAAACAAAGAAATAATCAAAGTAAGCATTCTTCTTTATTGGATCCCAGTACAAATTTCAAGTACATGCCATTTATAATATAATGTATGAAGTGAGATTAGAGTACTGACACATACTGGATTAAAGAAAAATAACTAAAATATAAAGTAAACATCCGAGTGTCAGAAGAAGTTAATTTTTGACACAAACTCAATAAATATTAACTTAGTAAGGGTTGAGAACAAGTGATTAAAACATAATTCGAACTGAATAATTTTCAGTTTTGGAGGTCTTTGGGGTTGAACAAAGGACCTCTGTTAGGTAGACTCTAGAACACTCAAAGTATATCCCAATTATCTTTATTTTTTGCTTTGGTGGTCTGGTGTATAGGCCCAGCCTGTTTTGGACCATGATTTTCCTATTTTGTGCTTCTGCTGTAGCTGGGACTACAGACATACCCTACCATTCCCAGCTAAAATTCAAACGCTGTGGAGTTCCTCAATTTTTGCCCAAGGTGTCCTTGATCCGTGCTACTCCCAGTCTCTCCCTCTGAGCAGCCCAGGCCAAATATATCACTTTATGGACAATTAAGTGAAATATTTCACAGCATTAAAATCTATAAGCAAGATCCAATGGTAAGAGTCTATACGTTTTCAACCCCAAACACTTTCACTTCCTTAGCAAGCTAAGGGCCAGGTGAACTGAATTGTTTTCATTGGGAATCCGCTCCCCCCCCCCTTCTTTTGGGATACTCCTAATAGCATATGTAATCCATTCACCATCTATTTTCAACTTTTGTATCCATACCATGTGTAAAACTCTTAAGTCTTTTCTGGCTCTTTAGGCCGGTTTTACAGGAGATCTCAATACATCTTTATGTTTGAGTCAAAGAAGAATAGTTTTCAAGCAGCTTACTTGTACCTCTCTGGCTCAGTCCCACATGTAATTTTATTGTAAATAATGGACTGCTACTGATCAAGTTCAATTTTAGGATTTGGCAAGTCAGATTCAATCAGCTTGGAATGATTGTTTAGAGGTCTGGTCTCATGGTTATGTATTCCATCTCTACTAGTACCCAGTAACATGTCAGGAACAGATTGTTTTTCCCCAGGCTATATAAGTTTTTTGCTAAAGGTGTTACAGTCTTGTTCCAGAATCCAGTAGACCTTCAGTGGATTTTCCCTTTTGTGACTGCCATAGCTCTAAACAAATAACTTTGCACCACTGGCATCACAGACACCATCTGATCTATTGGATAGTGTGACTCAAACCATAAGACTGTACAACAGCTGGGACACATGGTAGTCTTTCCTTTGCCTCTCACTGATGCTCAGCTCAAAACAGTTCAAGTAGCCTAACAAATGGCTAACTTCATATATATGATGTATCTGTGGATATATATGTGTCATATATATTATATATCTGACTTCTATCTAACTGTCTGTCTATCTATCTCTCTGTCTATCTACCTACATAGTATTTCCTTCAGAAGTCTTCTAAAGCCACTCCAACAATGAGTTAAATTCATTTTTTGAAATCTTTGCTGGGCTGTTAAATAAGCAGGAGAAAATGCTCCAATTAATTAACTCTTACCCTATCCTATATTATAGGCATCGTAATCAAGCACTTAAAATATCCAGTCACAAAATACTTGCATGACTCATAAAATACCTACTGGTATGAACACTTAGTTCTTATGGCTCTTTTAGTGTTTAGATTTTGTTTCTTTCTTATGGACTTGGGATATTAGCATGCAGTTTATGATGGGATTTAACCCATACTATTTGCTTGAGATAGTTAAGAAAGAAGGTGAAGGCAGATCTTCTGCTTTCTTCTAGGGGTCTATAGTGACCTGCAGAGCAATGCAAATGTTGTATTGTGCCAGGGAAGACAGTCATATTTGCATACCTAAAGTCTGAGTTGCACTGTAAGAACCTGAAGAAGGATCCATGCAGATGCAGATGGCTCCATGTGCACAGGTTCCTGAGATTTCCTAACTAGGGTATTGACCTTCACATAATAGAACTCTCTTGTCTGAGCATTTACATGTCTGGAGCTTTGGAATTTTAGCAATGAAATCATTGGCCTTCAGGTCAATTAAGTTTGTCCTTCCTCTGCAGGAGATTTAAGAGTCCTGACAGGCTCTCTGGCTCTTACACTGATTCCTCCATTTTGAACCTACTGGCCGCTGTGAATCAGTACCAGATCCTTATGCCACTGCAGCTTCCCTCTGGATACACTTGAGATGGTTTAAGTTTTCATGAAGCTGGAAATGGGCATGCAAGGGATTTATATCACTGCACATAATTGTGAAAGAGAATGGGAAGTGAGTCCTTCAAAGGAACCTGGTATAAATGTCAGATTGCCTTGCCTGTCTGATTTATTTTAAGGAGAGTGAAAAAGGAAAAACAGATTGAGTGGATGAGCCTTAGATTTCATCATAATTCTAAGTAAGGCCCAAAGGGCCAAATATCACTTACTCCATTGGCTTCGACATTATTGGCTGACAGTAGCCCATGAGACACTTGGCCATGGAACAAATGCTGTAATGGATGTGAGAATATAGCAACTAGGGACCACACGTTAATTACACTGGCAAAATCAAAGATTTTCAAATGGGAGCATTTTTTAGCCCTGCAAACCAACAGATGGCATATATCCACACAGATCCGTGCATTCTCCACATAAAATGTCTATAGGTCAATTGCAGTTATAAACGTTTCTTTATCAAAATATAAGCTGTTCACTCATGTTATGCCATAATACCTAAAAAATAGCCAATTTTTGTTTTGGATTTCTCAAAATTATATGTGTTCTTTTATTTTGAACTACCATAGTCAATAATTAATAAGTATTTTTTTTACTATAGGAGAGTTATTACTTGTCTATTAATGATCCAGGATGAGCAGTTTCTATTTTTATGCTTTATGTATAATATTATGGTATGCCCCCAATTTTTTCATTGTTTTAGATTAAAAAGGTCTTGGTAAAATGAAAAATGTATGCATAATTTATCTATTGATGTATCATCACGATTTAGCATTACACTATCAAATATAATGTCTTAATTTCATAGAGATGATGAACAAGAATCTTATTTTTGTTAAATTAATTAAGTTAAAATTGTTCTAGTTACCACTGTGACAATTAGCAGTGGTAATGATTTATAAATTTGTAAATATTTGTGTAAAAATAAGTGAAATATTAAACAATAAAGTAAAAACATTATAATTGCAGATGATACAATGATACATCTCTATGGAAGGAAATGTGTTAATAGCATTATTACTATTAAGAACATTTAATAGTGTATCCATTTACAATTTTATATAAAAGTATTTATCTTTCTATACACAAAAGTATCTGATAAGAAAACCAGAAAGAGCAGCATGAGAGCACCAGGCAGCAACTTTTCCTTTTTCCATCTTTTTATTTTGAACCACAAGGATCATTTTGTACTCCCCACTCTCTCCTAAGATGCTTGCTTCAGTTATGGTCTCTGCTTCATGCTCTCTTGTGGTGAGTCTGGGAGGGGGAGCATCCCAAACCAAGCCCAACCTGAGGCCTCAGGCAGCCACATGCTACAAGCAACTTTTGCAGCCAAGCAGATTGCAGCAGGATGAGATAAAGATTCCAGAGCCAAGGATTTGGAGAGCATCGTGGGGGGGGGGGGCTTGTCCTCTTCCCTTACACCCTAAGGTCCTTCGCTTTTGGGCCAGTGTTTATTTTTTTTAATGCTAAATATACACATTCGAGAGGGAGTCATGCAATGTACTAAGTTTAAAGTAGGTGTAGCTCAACTTAGTGTGGTAGCCTCCAGATTGTCCCAGAATCATTGCCCTGCTATAACCTGATACTTATCAAGTTCCTACTGACAGGGAATAGGTTCGACAACCCAGGTCAACGCAGGATATATTTATCTTCTCTTCTGTGAGACCTCCTGAACTGATTGGTGTGTTTATATATACTTTAAAAATTTACATTTGTACAAGTGTAGGTTCTCCTTCCAACTAGATCTATTAGCCACATCATGAAATAAGTGATCTGGGCAGGAAATCTTTCAAAATGATCAAATTACTTATTATATTACAATATAAAATATTCTAACACTGACTCAGAAATAGAAGCTCTGTTAACAGATTATAATAGCACTTTGAAATGCTCAAATTTATACCAGAATATTGAATACAGGTCATTTCAATTAAAGTATGCTTTTTAATTAGTACTGCTAGAAAAGATTGCAATAACCTACAGCAAAACAACAACCTACCAAGTTGCGCTCCCTACTTTAGTCATTATCTCAAAATGAATTTCTAATGAATCAACTACCTTAAAATAAAATGAAGGATATTAAAAAGCACAAGGGAATATGGGAAATTTTAATTGTACTTATTTCTAAGCATTGAGCAAAATTCAGGTGCCAATAAGGATAACTGTTGAATGCAAATGTGTCACACAATTTCTTTATGGAAAAGAAATCCATAAGAAAATAAAAATACAAACAAAAATGAAAATCCAAAATATTTATAATATTTAATATACAAAAGTAATAAGAATTGAAGATTAATTTTCCAGTTGTTTTCCTTACTGTGATGTCTTTGCCTTTAATGGTTTCCTTTGGATAATTTAAGTCTATTGTGTTATCCTATTTATTTAGGTCTGATATTTAAAAAGTGTTGTTTCTTATTTCCTTGTATATAATTTAGTGACAGTGAACTTGGTTTTTCTTAGGTTTTTCATGTGTTTTTAGCCTGTAAAATTTTTCAGAAGTTTAATTTAAAAGTAAAACAGAAAGATCCTTGATAGAAGTTAGTACTATATTTTTATGTGAATGCACACAATCTTTAATCATTCTCAGAAGGAAAGTTGTCAATGAAAATATTATGCAAAGTTATGATATGCTTGAGTGTCAAATTTCTGTACAAACTGGGGAGATGTTTAGGTTATTGTGAAAACTGACATGTGCCATGCATCCACTTGATTTCAACCTCCTTCCACTCCAATCAGTGCCAAATCAAAACATCCTTTCTCTCCCACATCATTTGAATATTTCATATTTTTGATTTTATATCAAAACATACAAGTAAAAGAAGTGAAATGAGAATATCATGTGTAATAAATAAAAGGATATCTGATAATCATGGAGGTTAATATAACCACTTTCCAACCTGAAAACAAAGTTGTTTCATATAGTGGCATGTAAAATCCAATATATTGTGGCCAGATACAATGGATTGAGATTTATGTTTGTTTTTTGTAACACTCAGGGACTTTTACAAGCTAGACAAGTTGTCTACCACCATGCCATATCACCAGCCCACAAGGAATTTTGATTGGGTCAGGCTGTAAGAGCTGTTATAAGTTTATATCAGCTTTTAAGATTTACTACATTCTTAGATAACCACATTGTCACTGTTTCTAAGGATATAATCACTTGTGATATCTGAGAGCTGGCCTGTCACTTTATTTTTTCACTAACTACATTACATTGTTAATAATCATAGATGATTCTTACCTGTAACCAAACAGTTAATGGTTCTACTCTAAAGACAGATGCATATTTTCACTTGTACAATATGAACTCCCCCCTTTTTCCTTCATTATCCATCAAAACATGTTCATCCCATTTTAGTTATCTTGTTTACAAAAGAGGTATGCTGGCATGTTTCCAGTGGCGACATATTTTATGCTGGGAGACATTGCACACTGTGTATAATCAGTTTAATTAGTAATTTTCTTACCTGTGTTTATTCAGCTTTCAGCCTGATCTTCCAAAAACGTTAATCAGATCATGCTTTTCTTGTATTTAAAATTTCCCACTGCTGTCCAAAATCTCAAATATTTAACCTGATTTACAAGGTCTTTATCATCTCCCTTTTGCCAACTTCTCAGGCTTTACGGTTGATAATTTCTATTTTTCTCTCACTTCCTCACTCTTAACCTTTTTCTGTTGGTCTCCTTTTTGTTTTTAGAGATCTATATTACTATAGAACATTAGCACATTCTCTCCATTAATTATTCTTTTTGTTTTTGTTTTTGATTTGTTGTGAGGCTTGAATTCAGGGCTTAGGTAGTGTCCTTGAGGTTTTTGTTTGTTTGTTTGTTTTTTTTTTGCTTTTTTCCCCCTCAAGTGTAGCCTTCTACCACTTTGAGAAACAGCTCCACTTTCAGTTTTCTGGTGGTTAATTGGAGATAAGAATCTCATGGACTTTCCTACCAGGACTGGCTTCAGACTTTGGTCCTTAGATCTCAGCCTTCAGTAGCTATAATTACAGGTCTGAGTCACCAGCTTCCAGATAACCCATGATATTAAGTGAATTATTATCACTCTGATCACAAAGAGTTATACTTGAGTTGAAACATTTGGATACTTTCACTCCTTTAGGATTCCCAGTTCTACCTTATCACAATGCCTGTCCATTGTCCATGCCTTTTCTTCCTAGCTACTCTTCTCACACAGACCAGTCATGACTTGTTTGATTGTTTCAATAGTCATCTGCCCAAATTCCTACCTGGGGAGATTAGAATTGCTCTCCATTCTATTTATCCAGGTACATTTTTTCCCTTCCATTTCAGCTATTTTTTGCTTATATTTCTAAGCATTTGTTCCAAAGGCTTCAAGTTCTCACAGAACCTTTTAGATGAAAAAATATCAATCAATCAATCAATCAATCAATCTATCTATCTATCTATCTATCTATCTATCTATCTATCTATCTATCTATCTATCTATCTATCTATCTATCTATTCAAACAAAATGTATGCCTCCCCTCCTAAACAAAACATTTGTATGCTGATTATGCTCTCAATTATTCCCTGCTCACCACACACAATTCTAAATATCTGCCTCCATTTACCTCTATACAACCAATGATAGACCCTCCCAATATTAAAGCCATTTGTGTATTACAGATTGTATAGTACTACAGGGAACATGATACTGATGATCTCAATCAGCAGTATGTGTTTCAAGTCAAATTCAATAGCATGTTAGAATTTTACCTTCATATAAACTTTATTAATTCTAGTTCCTTACATGCTAATAGCAAATCTTCTTAGAATTCACAGTTTCGCCCCACAGTCTAAAGTATGCTGATTTTTTTCATCTTGTACCATACTTTTTGCCATATGATTCTGCTCTTTTGGTCTTCTAACTTAAGTCAAATATATATATCTATATATTTATATAGATATCTATATATTTATATATATATAGATATATATATATATAGATATTTATATATCCATGACTCTTGACTTTAGAGTTGAGGTGTGACTTACTTTTGTCAACAGAATGAGGTATATTTTGTACATGTGCTTGGGCATAGAAATAATCCACCATGTCTATGCTCCATGTTAATGTACAATGAGAAACAATGACACATTGCTGCTACCTGAGATTGAGTTGTGCAAGAGCATGGAATACAATGTCATTAAATTTGGGGATGCGTTGTTATGCATCTGTACCAGTCAAATACAGCTAGATTAACATAATTTTACTTTTCATCTCTGTCACTGATTTTTACCAGTTTATCTGAGTACATTTGACAGAAATTATTCCTTCAAAAATATTTATTAAATGAGAGACTATTATTTTAAATTAATGGTTTAGACTAAATGCTTCAAACATTTTATTATGTATATTTATATGCTATCTGTTTTATTGATTTTTTTAAAACCTCAGAAATAAACTTCAGCTTAGCTTTCAGGCTTCATCTGAAAAATGCCATCTTTTAATCATCCCCCGAGTCCTTAAAAGAATCCATTATACAAAGTACTCTGCACAAAATAGTCATTTCTTAGTGCTTGTGGAATTAATGAGTATACCTTCAATGTACATGGGAATTGTAAGCTTGATTATCAGAATAAAAGCAAACCCATTTTTACCATATTTCACCTAATGGAAGACCTAATAAAGAAACACAGACCACAAAGAACAGCAAGAGGTGAACATTTATATAATGAGTTGGACAAAGTGTAGCCAGTTGTGGAAACAGGACAAGAAAAGGGGATTTGGACTACAAGAGTTGATTACTGTTAAGTGACTAGAAAGATAATTTAGTTTAACACTCATTTGTTTGAATGTATTCTCCCACCTTCAATTCTCCTACCGGAGTGATTAGATACTGTGGAACTTTTAAAAAATTTTATTACTTTAGGAAATTGTGTGTGTTTGTGTGTGTGTGTGTGTGCGCGTATATTTGAGTTTTGACTCAAAATATTCAATATGGAAGAAATGTATTTTGGGGTGCAGTATTCTGAATCTCTTTAGGGCAGATAAATGTATAAATTAAACAAGACTCATTAAGTCTTTGGGAACTGTTTATATTTGTCAGATACTCTGGTAAATGACTACTACAAAGTTTTGTATTTTTTCTTACAGGAGTATTACATGTGGTTGGCCTATGATTTGGTGTTAATCACCAAAAAAATACTTTCAAAAGATGGTTACAATACAGATATCACAGTTGAAATTCAGAGATTTGCTTTTTTGTCGGTCGTGGGACTTGAACTCTGGGCCTGGGCACTGTCTCTCAGCTCTTCAGCTCAAGGCCAGCACTCTGCCACTTGAGCTACAGCACCACTTCCTCAAATTCAGAGATTCTAATGACAATTCCAACACTTATCAGCTGAATAACTCAGGGCAAATTGCTTACCCTCAGTTTCCTCATCTGTGCATAAATTAATATATAAAGGTACTGGGAATAATATTAGGCACATCATCTGTATTATATTTGTCACCAATATTTTACCAACAAATATTGGGTTTTGAATCTAAATTGTCTCATCCTTCAGGACATCTGAAAAAACAAGAATATTTTAGTTAATATTATTTCATAATAATACTAGAATTTCAGAATAATGTGAGTCTGAGGAAACACACACCTGTTTTGGAAAGGGAGACAGGCTGCACCTTCTTTGACTCACTTGATGTTGTATCTAGGAGACTAGCACTTTTAAGTACTTGTTCAGGAAAACCTATGCAAACAAAGGGCTATGAATTTACAATTCAGGGTCCTTTAGTCTCCCATCTTAAATGTTTACATATCTGTTAGTGAAGGAGAATAGGATCTGTTACCATGATATAAGTATTTTGACTTCCTTCTTTCTTTTCAAGTTCATTTCCAAGCAAGAATCTCTTTTCCTTATTCATTTAAATAATTGGCAATCAGCTCAGCCCTTCGCAGAAGGTAGGAGCTTATTGATGTCTCTTCTTTGTCTGTAAAGACAAAAGAGAGGAACAGATGAGATGAGATCAAGCAATACTTTGTTTCATAATCTCTCTGGAGAAATCTAGGAGTTCCCTCCCTCCAAGCTCATATTTCTTGTTGTGAAGCACTAATGAAGACAGTAATTGGTTGTTCTGTGGTAGGGGCTTCCCTTGGATATTTTTAAGACTTACTTCTTCCCATTTGGCATATGCTTCTCTTGCATGTTTCCTATGGCTCCTTCTGAAATCCCGTCTGTGAGACGAACCTACAACAACACTAATATTATCTTTTCCACAATCAATGTATCTAAAAGCTCATATTGGGCCTATGTCAAAGAAAATTTAGTTTAGTCAGACAGACACTACATTTTCAACCTATCAGGTGAAAACAAAGTGGTCTGGTTACAATAAAGCACAAGGATGAGAAGTCTAAATCTTCACCTGATAAATGTTCCAGCTATAGTATTTGTTCTTCACACTGGCCTGTTGCAGAGTTGAGAGAAGATCAATGTGACAAAGAACATTTTCTCTAGTGATTAATACTAAACGCAGACTCTCAACAGCTCTGATTTCTTGTTCATCCTAACTGAACTGAGTTAGATACATTATCAGTTGCATTAGATTCGCTGATATTCATCTAAGAGCATTTATGTTTTTTCTGTCTAATGTAATTGAAGTATAAATGTTACAATAATCAAAAGTTCATCAAATTCATCAAATAAAAGATAAATCTACTAGATAACAGATCCGATATCTATATTTTGGAACTTTTGGTAAATCTAGCAGTGGGAATCTGAATATGATAAAAGATCCATTGTCACACAATTATAGTATTTGGAATATTTTAGTATTTTGGCATAATTCATACTCATTTTGAGCCAGAAATGTAATGTATTGCTCCACAACAAACAGAAATGTAAAAGCAAAATAATTCACACAGTCATTGAACTATTGGAAAATATGTTTCAAAAGAAACATAATAGATTGGAAAGTATAACAGCTTGGAATAAGAAAATATTCAGCTTGCACAACAGAAATCGTAGTACCAAAGAGTAATTTTTTTCCTTGTTGAAATTATTCTATGTGACTTTAGGGATTTTCTATTTATTAATTTATTCTTACATTTATTTGTGATTTTATTTATCAAAAATAACTATGGAGGACATGCCTAGTATTATATACCTGTAGTCAATCACAGCTGATTGGGAGGTGGAGACAAGAGAATTGTGATTTGAGGGGGGGCTGGGAAGGTGGCTCAGTGGTAGAGCGCTTGCCTTGCATGCATGAGGCCCTGGGTTCGATTCCTCAGCACCACATAAGCAGAAAAAAAAAAGCTGGAAGTGGCGCTGTGGCTCAAGTGGTAGAGTGCTAGCCTTGAGCTGAAGAGCTGAGGGACAGCCCCACGACTGGACCAAAAAAAATAAAATTCTGAAAAGAAAAAAAAAAGAATCTTTTTGGGGGCTGGGAACGTGGCTCAGTGGTAGAGCGCTTGCCTTGCATGCCTGAGGCCCAGGGTTTGATTCCCCAGCACCACATAAGCAAAAAGAAAAAAATCCAGAAGTGGCGCTGTGGCTCAAGTGGTAGAGCGCTAGCCTTGAGCTGAAGAGCTGAGGGACAGCGCCCAGGCCCAGAGTTCACACCCTACAACCGGACCCAAAAAAAAAAATTAAAAAAAATTAAATTGTGATTTGAGGCCAGCATGGGCAAAAGTATGAGACCTTACCTGAGAAACAAAGTAGCCATCATTGGCTACCTAAACATATAACATGTATAATCTATGTCTTCAACAGATTTGGACATGTAAGTATAATATAAACACAATGATCAAGAAGAAATTTCTTAGCAAATATTAAAAACAAAACAAGAACATTGACCAAGATAAAAACCAATGTGAGCCACATTCAGGTCAATATGAAGAAACTTTTCTCTCAAACCAGACTTGCTATCCAGTGGAGTTGTTAGAGAAAACGTGTTGATGTTGTTAGAAAAATGACTTGTCTGGAAATTTAAGCACCAAACAACATCCCATGTGATGTTTCTCTTTCCTTAACTTTTTATGAAGATATACTACTTTTATTTCCCTGCATAAGGATAAGAGAAAATTTAGTTAGGTACTACTCAAAGAAAATATCATGATAACAAAATAAGCACACATGAGCTTTGTGTTTCATGAGTTAAATTCTGGCTAAAGGCAATCAGTGGGAAATCTTGTTTTAGTCTCATTGACTCATTTCAGAGTTTTCAGAAACCATCAAGGTCATAAAGATTACTGTATGATTTATTGATATGGAATGGAAGAGAGCAGATAGGGGACAGAAGATTCCTCTTCGAAAGCCAATATACTTCAACAAAAAGGGTCGATGAGATGCAAATTTTAGAAACCCAGCTCATGTATGCTGAAGACATAGGCTATGAATATTTAGGAAGCCAATGATAGATAAATGGCTACAGGAACAGGTGTCCACATCTTTCCAACCATTCCAGTCGACTAAAATTTCATTTCTGAAATTTTCATTTCTCAGCAATGCTTCATACTATACTAGCATTATTCTCAGCCAGTCTCTATATTGTAATAAAGAGATCCTTGATTGATGCAGAGGGACATATGTGAGACTTACACTATGAATTGGAAGAATGCTTCTCACATGAAATGTCTCTGTTGATTCTCCTGATTGGTCTTCTTTGGATTATACATTGGTCTGTTTTGTACATCAATAGTCAAACCTTTTGATAAAGATGTGCTAAGCGTGGGAGTGTGATTAATAATCTCATGCTCTAACAGATGGATAATTATTGCAATGTTTTCACTCTAGATAGATAAAATATACCAAAAGTCCATTAAAAAATACTGCCCTTTCTTTTAGCTTCTGAGATTTTCATGATACCACTTCATAGATATAATAACTACAAACTTGCATTATGAGTAGATAAACTTTACATAATATTGGTGTAAGCTTAATCTCTTCTTTATGGCTTAAAAAAAGTTTAAAAAAGCAAAGGTTACCTGTAATTATTAAGCTATTGAGACAAACTCAAATTGCGAACAAAACAACACAAAACAAAAACCAAAAACTCTGTCTCACAAGTTTCTTACAGCATCTTTCTATATACTAACAGATTTCCATTTATCTGAATTAGACCTTAATTATGTCAGTTGCATCTCTCTGCTTAATCTGTTCAGTATTGAATGATAATATTTCATATTTATTGAGTATTTTTTCATGTAAAGATGGCATATAATCTTTATGGCATTCCTCTAAAAATAACAGGCATTATCTCTATTCTGGAGAAATGGAAAGCTTGAAAATGACTTCAAGTCATTTGCTAGTTGAAATGTAAGTACAGTAATTCTAACTAGCACTTCACTGTTCTTTGCCAAGCCCAGAACGCAATATGTTATTTTAAAATAAATCCCTGTTTGATTTTTTTCTATTCAGCTCAACTTTTTTCACTATGCAATATTAAAAAATCTCCAGTGTGCTCAGAAGTCGTCCTACATACTATGAAAAGTAGAAAATGTATATAAGATACAGTTTTTAACCTTTAATTTTTACATAATGTAATTGAAAGTACAAGCCATATACTTAAGAGGTAGAAGAGTCATGTTTTGAGTTAATGCACATTATAAATTCTTAACTGCCAAATGAGCAATAGAGGCAAATGCAACTGTAGTTAAGAGATCATGCAACATAGTTTAACACTGAATGTCTCACATACTTAGAGTCTTCCATAACACAATGTCTAAATTTACTTGTGGAATTTATCCACTCCAAATTAGTTTACTGTAAGCTACTAGGGTCTTAAGTGCCCCATGCACATTGTTGACTTATGAAGAACGTCATCCTCCTAATAGGGTTTTATTTCATAGAAGAAAAGTATTCAGTGAACATGAATACCAAGAGAAAATACAATTTGCTAAGCAAGAATAGTGTGGGAAATTCATTTGGGTTTGGAGAAGGTGATTAAGAACACTGGGGGTGGCATAAGATGAGAAAAGCTCAGTACAGCAAGGATTAAGTGAAGAGAACCCAAGGAAGAAGGAAAAGAGATGACAGCATACAGCACAGGAAACAGCTTAAAACAGGTAAATAAAATAAGAGAGACAACCTAGATATGCACAGGTTGACTTTTACTTGTTCATTGTTTTCTAGGGCAAATAGGAATTTTGAATTTTTGTTTGTTTTAAAAACGAGTGGATATTCAGAGAGTTCAAGGAGAGAAAATGGACGACTTCATATTATTATTAGCAAGGATGCTTGGATAGGTTTGGATTCAAGAGAAGCAATGAGTTACAAGCTAATCTTACACCCTAGAAAAGGACTTTCAAGTGACTTATGAATGATTTAGATTCAATCTGTTAGAAAATGGTAATTCATATAAGATATTTGAACAATTTTCTATTTTGCTGCTCTTTAATTATCTCAATTAGTCTAAAGAAAAAGCTTACAATTTTGTGCTTTTCCCTCAGAACATAAAACTGCCTTGTTCAAAGGAGGAAGTTATGTAAATTTTGTGGGTTTGTGAAACAGTGATTCCAGAAGGTAAGTTTAGTAAAACTAGGTAGCGATAATTATGGTTTTTACAAGGGAGTTATAGTTGCTGAAATGCGGCTGCAATGATTTCCTATCAGTTGCTCCTTTTTTGCATTGGCTGCTGTCTATCAGGTCTGTTATTACTTCTGCACTATGAGCCAAGCAGGGATTGTGAATTTGGCTCATATGTATCCACTATAGCCACATGGCACACGGCGAATGGCATGAAATGCATGAAACAATGGCTTTGTTCTATCAGAATTCTAAATCAGTAAATAACTGAAGTGAACAAATGAATGAACAAAGTGATCCAGTTATAGTTATAATTATTTAAATCTGAGGCAATTGAATGGAAGCACAGAGAGAAAAAATTATAATACATGTACTAGTCACTCAAGAAACAAAGATATATATGTGTATATGTGTATATATACATACATATGTATGCATATGTATATATATGTATATATATATGTGTGTAGATGTGTATATATACATATATGTTTATGTGTATATATAATGCAATTAACCCAAATGCCCCTAATGGATTAATGGATCAAGAAAAGGTGGTAAAAATACACAATGGATTTTTATTCATCCATTATGAAGAATGACATTGTACCATTTGTAAAGAAATGGAAAGACTTGGGAAAAATAACTATAATATGAAGTAAGTCAAACCCAGAGAGACAAAGATTACATGTTTTTCCTTGTATATATAAGCTAGAATTAACTTATAAACATATAACCCAAAGCACTGGATGGTATGCAGTAATTGTAGTAACTGATGTATGATGGATTTAAGAGAGAACTCAGTGTAATTCCTTAGAAAGGTAAAGTCAAAACCAAACAAAATAAGAATCAGGAAATGGGTACTTGAAAGGGCTGAAATGGGGCCAAGAGGAGAGGGTAGACAAATGAAAAGGAAAAAAATAGGGAGAAGAATTCAGTCAAGAATTTAATGTATGTACTACAAAACTAAAAAAAAAAAAAAGAAAGAGAAGGATTGGATTTGGAGGAATGGGTGAAAATGTTGAAAGAGGTAATATTGACTAATATGTATTGCATTAATAAACTTTTTCATTTTATGGCACACCTTTCTAAGACTAAGGATAATTTTTACAAGAAAAGAAAATAAACTGATCTAATTTGACAATGAACTATGTACAGGAAAAGTTATAAGAAGGTGAAATATATAGATTTACACTGTCAATCAGGTTGACCCATTGTAACAATGAGACTTACAAGACACTATATTGAAAATGAATTTTACAATTTCCGTGGGGGAGAGGGAAGTGTGGGAAGGTGGGGAGGGAAGGGATAGTAGGGGGAAAACAAAGGAAGGGGTAGCAATGTGTGATAGGAAATATACTTACTACCTTACTCATGTAACTGTAACCCCTCTGTACAGTATCTTTACAATAAAAAAATTAAAAAAAATTTGAGATAGTTCTTTTTTTCTTTTTTCTTTTCTTTCCTTCCTTCCTTCCTTTGTTTTTTTCTTTTCTTTCTTTCTTGTTTTTTGTCTGTCCTGGGGCTTGAACTCTGGGCCTGAACACTGTCCCTTAGCTCTTCAGCTCATGGCTAGTGCTCTACCACTTGAGCCACAGCTCCACTTCCGTTTTTCTGGTGGTTAACTGGAGATAAGAGTCTCCTGGAGTTTCCTGCCAGGGCTGGCTTTGAACTGAGATCCTCAGATCTCAGCCTCCTGAGTAGCTAGGATTACAGGCAGGCGTGAGCCACGTGCGCCCTGCTTCTTTTTTCTTTTTTTTAACAAGCGCATGTATACTGATTTGTCAATAGTCCTAAGAGTTCTAATATAGACGGTCCAAGACCAAACTGAATGACTTACTGGCTCCTGCCGATGTGTCATATCTATAATGCTAGCTACTCAGAGGCTGAGATCTGAGGATCATGGTTAGAAGCCAGCCAGGGCAGGAAAGACTATGAGATTCTTATTCCCAATTAAGCACCAGATAACTTTAAGTGGTGCTGTGGATCAAAGTCGTAGAGAGCTAGCTTTCAGGGAAAAAGCTCAATGACAGAACCCAGGTCCTGAGTTCACACCCCACAATTGCCCTCCCCCACAAAAAAACCCCAAACCAACCAACCAAAACAAAACAAAACAAAAAGCCCCAGAACTTTCTGCATCAGACACAAATAGTAATATTTTTTGCTTTATTTGAAAAAGTAAAAGTTAAGTCTGAGTTGGTAAAGCAAACAATTAAGATTGGGGGGGCATTTTTTTTGTTTACAGCTATACTTTTGTATTGTAAAGATATGGTACAAAGGGGTTACAGTTACATGAATAAGGTAATGAGTACATTTCCTATTGAATATTGTTACCTCCTCCATGAATATTGTTTCCCCTACCATCCCATCCCTCCTTACCTCCCCAAATCCATCCTCCCCGCCAAGTTGTAAAGTTCCTTTTCAACATAGTGTCTTGTACATCTCATTGTTACAATGGATTATCCTGTATCCTTATTTCAGCATTTTGTTATTTCCCTTCCCCTCCCCAAATTAGAAAAATGTATACAAGATATAGGGCACCAGAATCAACTACAGTAAAAACAGGGGTTATACCATGGGGGAAAAACATACAAAAGAAACAAAAAACAAATCACATTTCAATATCTTTTCTTATAACAATGATTTGTCAAAAAAAGAATCAAAGAAATGCATTTGTAACTAATTTCTTTCTTTGACTACTTATATGAAGAAAGCAGCTTAATTTGTATGTTGACTCACAGGATTACTTATCACTTAAACACATTCAGACAAGCATTTCAGGTATGTGTTAGAAGATTAAAAGCTAATTCTTGCCAGCTGCTCATGCCTATAATCCTAGCTATTCTGGAGGCTGAAATCTAAAGATCACAGTCCAAAACCAGCCTGGGCAAGAAAGTCCATTAGACTCTTCTCCAATTAACTCCCAGAAAAGTCAGAAGTGGAATTGTTACTCAAGTGGTAGAGTGCTAGCTTTGAGCATAAAAGCTCAGGGATAGCACTCAGGCTGTGAGTTCAAATCTCAGGATGATACAAAAAAAAAAAAGCTATTTTTTTCTTTTTTTTTACAGACTACCTCTAGGAGCTTTCTTCTTAACCACAGGCAGAAAGGTGGCCATTCAGAAAGCAGGTCATGGAACCAATATAGACAGCAAGGATTTAGTCCTAACACAGCCATTTTATAATAGAGATTTTAGAAGTGCTCCTATTCGAATGAAATAAAACAGGAACATTCCTATCAGATTCCCTTGTGAAACCATTTGCTGATCAACTTGGCATTTATTTCTATCACTTCTGGAAAGAGCTATTTCTTCCATTCCAACTAGGGTTTTACTGGGGCAGGGCTTCTGTGTTCTTATAGGACTTTGGGATGCTGAAACCAGATCATTTCAGTGAAAATGAGAAGTCACACCAGCTAGGACGATCAAAGGATGTCTTGGAACTTTTAAATGAGGAGAAAGTAATGTGATTTTCCAGTTGATGTCTGTTGTGAGGTGGTGTAGTGTAGCATTTGCTTTTTGCATTAAAGATTGGTTTTTGTCAAAGAAACCCAAGGGAAACTTGTATTTTTTGAAGAAGTGAAGATAGACAGACAGTGATAGCAGAAGTGAGAAGGAAAGTGGAAAACAAAGAAGGAGGAGGAGGGAGAACTTATTTCCAATCTGGCCTTTCCTTTAGGCCAGCTTTACAAGAGCTCTCCTAATTTGTCTAAATAAAATTAACTTGTGTTTTAAAAATTGTAAACACATATATATAATTCAAAGTACGTGGAGTTATCTGGCAGTAAATTCATTAAGTATGATCATTGTGTGACTTGTAGAATGTTGTTTTTGAAGAAATTGAAGTTTCACACCGAAGAGGGTCAAACTAAAGCTGGATGCAACTTTGTATTACAAGAGCTTGTCCTTGAATGACAAAAGAAAGAAAAACAAAACAAAATAGGCCCTTTGCTGCATACTAATTCTCCACTCTCACCCTTACAGGCATACATTGAGAAAGATAGTGTTTATGAAAAGTTTTGGTTATGGAAGATGACATATCAGTTTATTATCTCAGTTTCTTAAATACATTTCTCCTACACTTCACTGGTCAAAATATATGCTTTTAATTTTAATCACTCTTCACCAAGGTCTATTTAAACATATGACTTCCATCACAGATATTTTGTTCAAGTGCTCTTTGGATTATATATATTTTATTAAGTTATTTCTGTTTTCCTGTCTTGGTAACAAATGATCCAAAAGTTTTCTTTTAAACAGTCATAAATAATCTGTTCACTAAATGCTCCAACTTTTGTGAAATCTAATCTGTCAGATCTCCTTGTCTAAATTTAAAACTCATCCATGCAATTGCCTGGGGTTCATACATCATCTTTGATGATGTTCTGGCTTCCTGCTCCTTGGAGAATAATGATTACCAACTTTTGCTTGTTTTTTTTTTTTTTTTACTTTTTCTGTTATTTTGAAGATTTTGACTTTAGCTTTGAAGTGATTATTTTCTCAGGTATTTCTATTAACTATTAATTAATATTTTTATGATTTTTATATCCTGAATGATTATTACAATTGACATTTACTGAATGCACAAGAGTTTGATCTCACGGTGTTTTATTCTTGCTCAGCTTTTTTTATTTGTGGTTGGTGTTCTACTACTTGAGCCACGCTTCCAGTCCAACATTTTTGCTGGGTAATTGGAGGTTGATTCTTGTGCATATTTGGCCAGCTTTGGTTTGAACTGTGATCCTCAGCTTTCAGGCTCTGCAGTAGGCAGGTACAACTGACTTCTTACTTTAATGATCCAAGTTTATTTAAATATTGTTTTCAAGATTTAGGACGAAGAACTTACCAGAAAAATACCAGATTATGCATATCCAAGAAGAGAAAGATTATTCCCAACATTTTGGGAAAAGAAACGTATTCTTCTGTGAGTTCATGCAAACATACACACACAGTACAGAGAATCACTATGGGTAATGAGAAAGAACATTCTAACAGGAAAGCTGTTTAATTTTTTTTGAGACACTGAGATTGGAGCTCACGGTTTCGCTCGTTAGGCAGCCACTCTAGCCATTTCAGCCATGCCCTCAGCTCTTTGCACTTTCATTTGGGCCTGGGCTAACCCAAATCACAATCTTCCTCCTCTATCCTTGAGTACCTGAAAATACAGGGTGCAGCTCCAGGACCAGTCTGACTAATTAGTTGGGATGTGGTCTCAGTAACCTTTACTTTGTCTAGGTAGTCTCCAACTGAGCTGTTTCCAGTCTCTGCCTCCAAAGTAGCAGGGATTGTAGCCAGCTGATCTTTAACTACGAACCTTCTTGAACAACAGAGATTTGTTGTATCTTGTCCTCTCAGAATTTGGAAAATAATGGTGATGGCCGTGAGGCAGAGGAAAGTGAGCAGCAACCTCAAATGTTTTGGAGATCCAGCAGGCAGCGATTCAGAATCCATCAACAGGTTTTGGTGTTCTATATTGGAGTCCATCACTGCTTTAAAGAAAGGGTAACATACACACACCCATCAAATTCTATTACAATAAGTATGTGAGATCCATCTAGAAAATGTCCTCTTTTTCTAACATTAGAAGAGGGTCAAGCGGGAGAAGCATTTTTTTTAATGTAAGATTCATTCCATGTGAACCCATTTTATATTAAGAGCAAAAAGAGTATTAATGGAATAAAGGTTTTGGTCATTATTTTTCAGGTGCTGTCTCTGACTGTTTTTCACTGAATATATGCTCCTCTCAAAAATCCAGAAACTAGACTCTGACAAATATCTATAAAAGCTGTCTAAGCTTCTAGGAAAAATGAAATGCAAATGATATATTGAGGGCTTAGTTGCCACTTACTAAGCTTTTGTAAGTGAAGATTTGTTGCACAATGTATTTTACAAGATTTAGGGTGGGGATTTGTGGTTAGCTTTATATTGTGGTAAAGATTTTGACATTCTGGAGGTTACTTAAATCCCTAGTTGTTAAGGTTTCGTTTCATTTGTTTTTTTCAATGGAGGAAGCATGGAACAAATCCATCTGCTGTCTTGGTGTTCAGTTTATTTTAAATCTCACATCTTAGGCACCTTATGTAGTGGCCACTCATTTGCTATAAAAAGAAACAAACTCAGCAACTTTATTCATTTTTCCTTGATTAATAGCTCTCCTATTTCCTTAGTTGACAAGTCAATTATCAGAAGGAATTTTCCAGAAGAAATTATAGTAGTTTAAAATTGGAGTGGCAGTTCCTTTTAGAATTAAGTTTACTTTTAATAAATTTATATATTTAATATACACTGTATAGGACAATCTTCATTCAGTAAAACTGCAGGCCCTGTTAACATTTGCTATTGTTATTATTAATATTATAAAGTGTCTCTGCCTGGCTTAAATTTATATGAATGCTTCTATGTCCACCAAAAAGGAAAAGAAAAACTAAAAAGAAAAAAAAAAACCTGAAACCATTAAGTTACTCTTAGCTGCTTTTTTTCCCATGAGAACACCCTTTCCAGTTCATTTTATAGATTGTGAATTTATTCTTGCCTGTTTGATTAAAAAAACATCACTTTCTGTTTCTGAACATGATAAATAGCTCCTGTTCACTTGAAAGGTGACAATGGAACATTAGTTTGATTTTTGTGAAGGGCTGTAATGTTCTTTATTAATGGCCTAAAGCAATAGATTCAGATAAAAAATTAAAATGTTTACTATCCTTCCTCTGTATCATGTAAAGAGAGTCCCTGGGAGTACATCATTTTCATTATGGAGGATGATTTATCCTTTGCGGTTTATTTTGCTGTGAATTTCAGAAGACAGATACACTTCTGGTTTTATATTCAGTTTCATCTCTTCACGGAGGGGCAGAAGCAAAATAACCTCTCAAGAAACACTGAAAGCGGACACATATTGCATGAAACGGTTTGAAATGTTCTGCATCCACCTCTAATTCTGTCATGCCTTGCTAAAATAGTGCAGCATTTAAATACCAAAGAAGCAATAAACTGATAATGACACCATTTCCAGGCAAAGAACTTAGAACAGGTATTTAGTCTGGAGAGTTTCATTACAAATGTCTGTACATTCTAAAATCATTCCAGGCTAATGCAGTGAAAAAAAAATTTCCATTGGAGGTGGGAGAAGACACATGCCTATTTTAATCTGACAAATGAAGGTTCTCTTGAATGGAAAAATTCTTTGTTGGATTATTGACATACACATGTAATTTATGCAACTATAAATATTATCCACTTAACCCCGGGTTTTAAAATAACCTGTGCATGCTAAGAAGTTTTTGGATACTGCAAGATCTGTGTGTGGTAAAATAGATAGATTAAACATGTTAGCAGATTAAAGCCTATAGAAATATAAAATACATTTATTTGCCTCTCTTCAATTAAAAATTAAAGTGTTATCTCCTGGCCATGAATATGAGTAGTTTTACTGACTGATAAAAATGAATTTTTGATTTGGAACAGTTGTTTGTTTTTCTTCTTCTGGATGGTTTCCTAGTGTATAAATATTTGAGGTGAGCATGGTATGCTACTAGTTTGTGAGAAGAAAGAAGGAGAATGGAGCTGGATTTAAAATGAATAAGTTCTTGTTAATTATGTGGAGAAAAGCAGTTAAATTATATGATAACCAAACCAAGAAAACCATTAAAGTCTTTAAAAATATAATTACATATTCTAAGAGTATTGTTCCCTTTTGGGAAGATTTAAAAAACATATTTTAAAGTAGTTGTACATAGGAGTTGCAAGTCAACAAAGCAGTTTATGAATATAATGAATCGCGATCAATGTTATCACCACTTTAAACATTCTCACTCAACCTACTCTTTCCATTGTTTAAAAAAATTTTTATGATACACATTGAATTTTAACTGCTTCTTCTCTTCATTGGTCTACCTCCTTAATGCCTTCTCTGCATTCATCTCCATCTCCAACCCCTTGAACTCACTCTACGTCTTTCAAGGACCTGTTGTCTGATGTTTATCTTGTTGAACTATGATTTTGCCTTTGTATAGGATTATACTGCTTGAGGTTTTGGTAAATAATCTTTTAAAAATAATCACTTTCACGGTACTTAAACTTAAGGGCAATAGTTAAATAAGATTAGAATATTGACCTCCTACTTCATCATGGGACTGAGTACAATTGTACACTTTAGTTTCCTCTCCATGTCCCTATTTCTAATTATTATAAGTAAATGAGACAATGCACATAAGTTGTTGATACAATTATTCAATGTATAGTATTTACTTTATATCCTTGATTGGAAAACTGAAGAAAAGACAATTTTGCTGGTGTTAAACTGACTGTATCAGATCTCCTAACAACCAAATTGCTTGGAATTCTGTCCTTAAGAAAAATCTACTTTATTTTGTCCAAAAAGGGCCCAGATGGGGCAATTAAAGGTGCAGGAAGAAAGGATGCTTTGACTCTAATCTTTGGGATTTCAAGATTTCAAGATTGGGATTTCAAACACAAAGTTCACTATTCTTTTTTTTTTTTTTTAATGTGAGATGGAGGTGTAAATCATGGAGCTCTTCACATGAGCCACTGCCTTCTTACGCAGGGAATTTTGAATCTCATTTTCATGCCCATTTGAAATGAGATCCTTACTAATTTCAGTGGGTGAGGGAGGCTAAGGATTATAACTATATTTCATGAGTGTTCTTTAGGCCAAAAGTGAAGGAAATTTGGAATCAATGACTGAGAGCTACATTTCTGAGTAATCTCACCCTGTATAAATATGAGCAATATGCCTGAAAAGCTTTCTACTTATAAGCAGAAGTGTTATATATGCCACATAAACTTCAATATTCTGTTATCCAAATATGAGCAAACGATTCAAAAGATGTTTCATCTGAACCTTAATGATATGAATAAGTAGCAAAAGTGTCTATAGAATGTTAGCTGGAGAAAAAAATCCACTTCCAGCTTCTTCTGAATAGTTTATTGGAGATAAGAATCTCACAAACTTTTTTGCCAGGGGTGGCTTTGAACTGTAATCAGATTTCAGACTCCTGAGCAGCTAGGATTATAGGTTTGAGCCACCAGTGCCTGGCTTGATTTTTCTAACTCATTTTTTTTTTTTGCTAACTCTTGCATGCTACCTAAAACTAGCTTGAGATGTTTTAGATTATAACTCAGATTATACAGAAGTGCTTGAGGCTCCATGTGTGTCTTTCTTCATAAATTCTGTCTATAAGAATATTTTCTATTCCCATAGATAGCTGTTCATTATTAGTATAAGTCAAAATAATGACTTAGTATCAATCTATGTATCTATCATCTATTATCTATCGCTATCACCTATCTATCCTCTACCTTCCGTGTATCTATATCTGTCATCTATTATCACCATATATGAATTGTTATCTGACAGTCTTGTATGGCCTGGTTCAGATAATATGAAAAATAATGTTACATTACAAACATCAAGGACCCAGGAGAACTTTACAGATTTATGTTATACTGAAAGCATCATAGTATCAAGGCAATGGGGGATACCTTCTAGTTTGTAGAAATCTTTAGGTGGGACCTTGCAGATCTGAAATTAGATTGTCTTTATCTGTGGCAAGATGAAGAAAACTACTTTATGAAAATAAACAATAACTATTTCTAATCAACTACTAAGATTAAAAGACTGAATTTATATTCCTAGGCAAAATGAGGGTTCTGAATATGAATGTTTTCCATCTGAGTGCTCTGTTCGTAAATTATCATTAAGCTAACACATGCACCAGAGAATGTAAAATAGCATTCAAATTATAATGAACCAGTAACACTCAACCATTGACTGTTTGTGTCCTCACATGACATAATATGCCCATTCAAGTGGGATAGCATGGTGCTATCCATTGTTGGGTTGTTAAGCTCTTTATATGCATTGAATTTGCCAGTGCCAAAGCTATGGTTTGTGCAGTTAAATTCTATTATTCTGAGCCCATGTAATATATCCATTAGAAATAATTATTGGACTGACTTGTAAAGATAATTGTTGGTAAAAGGACACTAATGCTAGTTAGGAAAAAATCTAGAATAATTATCATAAAGTCCTACTTGAGTTATATAGTGTGGTTGAGGGATAAAGACATATATAGGGTATATGTTGCAGAAATTTTAACGGTTAACTTGTTCTAGCATTTATACCTCCCTCAGCAATTTGCATTTGAGTAAGGGATATGAAAATATCACATTTACCCAGAAAACACAATTAATTATGCAAATTACTTTCTAGGTTACAGAACTGAACCCAAAATGCAATACAACAATGTATAACTTCTTTAGATGGGAAATAAACAATCTGTTCTTCCTCTTTGAAGTCTTTTTGCTTAACGAAGGGGATAAACAAACTAAACTTTCTGTTTCCTTAAACCGAAGCCGAATCCAATCATTAACACACTATCCTTGGTTACTATCATCTTTTTTAAAATTTTTACAATTATTCTGACACATTATCTTTTAGAAGGTCTTGTTTGGCATGGCTATGAGCTTTCCATGAAGAGCTGAGTGATTTTGTTTTTTTTTGTTTTATTTTATTTTATTTTTTTATTGTGTAAACACTGTACAGAGGGGTTACAATTACATGGGCAAGATAATGAGTACATTTATTATCAGGCATTGTTGCCTCCTCCTTTGTTTCCTCTTCCTATCCCATCCTCCTCCCCGCGCCCTCCCTCCCCCACAACCTTCCTGCCCCAAACTACCAAAGTTGTAAAGTTTGTTTTCGACATATGACTTGTACATCTCTTTGTTGCAATGAGTCCACCTGTGAACTGAGTGATTTTGTAGTATGACTCCCTTCTTTCCCCCAGCTCTACTGACCCAGGAAAAACCTCGCTTCTACTTCTAGTCTTGTCAGGGAAATCTTTTGGCCACTGATGCTAATGGCTCTCTTGTCAGCTCTCTTGGTTGCAAAGTAGTTTTTCACATTATATGGATTGGCAGCCCTCATGGTATCTCTTGCTGGAATTAGAGGCTCCTTGAAAATGTGTCTGTTAATGAATTTTTCTTCAGTCCTGATGTGGGTGGTCTGGTCTTCAACTCACTCCACTGTTGTGGAACCCATTCCGACAGAGACCCAGAAAGGCTCAAACAATCTCAGAAACTCCTTGAAACTGCAGAGCGGTGGTAGCAGATATGAGTTACTTGAAGATGCTTTTGTTTATAAAACTACACACACACTACCAGTGATGTTCACTACCACTTAGCCTACTTCTGCTATGGGCCAATGGGAAAACATAGGAAGTGCTCTCTAACCATCCTCTTTCTACTGCTATTAAACCGCAAACCTTAAAGTGAATAGGCTAAAGGGACATCTTTATCCTTGGAGCATTCTTCTGTGATATTCTTAAACAGAGCTTTCTGGGTTAGTTGTTTAAATACTGAAGAGAAAACAGAAGAGATTTAGATTCAGAAAATTTCATCTCCAAATGTTACCTGCCATATATTGGACAGTAATGGACCTTAAGCAAACAATACTGAAAAAGAGTGCCTTGTTTTGCTCACGATTTCGTTCCTCCTGCTTAGCTCTATTCCTCCCTTTGCAAATTAGATAATTGAAGATTCACTACATAATTTAGTAAGGAAATGGACTTTCCCCCTTCACATTTTAATTTTAATTGTCAAAATTATTTTTTACAATAAATGAGAAGTCATCCTTTGAGATAAATTTGCTCATTTAAACCCTAGTTATTCTTCTTACAAACTTCGACAGTGATGTACGGTTCTATACAGTACCTGCTTCCTCTTTGTTTTGCTTATAAATAATACATCAAAAGTATTTCTATGGTAGTAACTTTTGACAGTGGTTACATAGATATAGGTCAAATTTCCTGAGAGAAAGACATAGTCCTCTACAAGACTGGGCTTGCTGTGGATAGTGACTGCAGGTTCATTCCTAGAGTACTATGCCACCATCACTTTTGATACCATGGCTACTCATTTATAGACTTTCATTCCCTTCACAGGTTTGCACACCTGTTAGAATAAAGCACAGAACTCAAAAAGCATGATAGCTATGGGTATGATTTTCTTACAGTGAAAAGGGAAAAGAATATAGAACCAATAGTAGGAAAGAGATACCTTGCGTAATGTCTGGAGTGGGCTCAACTGTGAACCTGCTGGTACTCCTCTTGCTATGGATTCTTGAGAGGACATTTGGCCATAGTGAGTGAAAATATTTAAGGAATATTGGAAACTAAGGAGGTTCAATGAACTTTTATATAGTTCAGTGTTTTGTTTCCGACCACATGGGGTTCATATGGCTAATCTTTGTTTCCAGCCCTTCCTGAGGTTTAACAACCGATATGGCATATTCTATGTCCTTCTCATAATCTCATTGGAAGACCATCAATTGACAGTCTTAGGCAGGGATTACAGGAGCCTGCAGGCCATCTATGCTTGAAATAAATGCTGCACTTCTCTTCAAATACTTTCTTGTTTTTGCAAAGACTCCCTTTGCAAATCTATGAAGGCATGCACACAAGTACTGGGTTTGTCCTTTGGAAACTGTTGGTGTTTCCTGAAGTTAGGGGCAATGGAGGAGGCGAAGGAAAGAGGAGAGCAAAGAATGAGGCTTGCTAGGAAGCCTTTGAAATTGTGAATTTTGTTTTTGATCATTGTAGTGACAGCTCAGAGTGAATTTCAAGTACAGAAACTGTAGGGATGAGCTGTGTGTGTCCACATTTTGGGTTTAAGCTGAAGAGGATATAGTGGAGATTTTGGCAGAAAGTAGAAAGTAGCAGGGGAAATGGCTCCATGGTGTTCTGAATTACTGGGGCAGTTGGGAGATTTGTAGTAGATAATTGTGAGGTCACCATCGGCAAGGCTGGCAGCTCCCCTGCCTTCATTCCTGCTTATATCCTTGCCTCTTCATCCAACCCTGATCTTTCATTTTAAGAATACTGAACTCTTGAGTTTAATGCTAAGCATTCAATATAAATTCTGCAAACACCTATTGGTACTATATTTTACTTATTGATCTTTTTCAGTGAGGTATATTATAATCTAAATATATTTCTGAAATTAATCTGTAGGCATAGCTGGCATATATCTCCTATTACCATAGAGGGATCTATTCTGAAATCAAATTTGAATAGCGTATACAATTTTAGGTACATAATAGTGCCATTTAACAAGACTTTACAGTCCTGCAAAGCAAAAGGGACTTTGTGAGTATAATCTGAGTTAAGAAAATTAATAGAAGAATACAAGAATAGCTACCCTGTTTTTTTTCTGGTAGATCCAATTGTATCATGGATATTTTTTTCTGTTCTTGAAGCTTGAACTCAGGGCCTGGGGACTCTCCTTGAACCTCTCTGTGTTCAAGGCCAGTACTCTACCACTTGAGCCACAGCGCGACTTCCAGCTTTTTATGTGGTACCTAGGAATCGAACCCAGGGCTTCATGCATGCTAGGCAAGCACTTTTCTGCTAAGCCACATTCCCAGCCTCTGTATCATGGATTTTTAAGAGCAAAAATGTTTTCCCAGTTGAATCATAAATGCAGAGTGATATAAGGAAGAAAGAGTAGTAACAACAACAAAATTAGAGAACTGTTTGGAAAATGGAGTAAGAAACGTGGGAACCAAAGAAGGGGGTGATTTTATAAAAGTAGGAAGTCACCAAATCTCCTCTTGCATTTCTGTACCAGGTTTGAGTCTAGTGGGACAAATGCTTGATTTCTAACTTTTAAAACTATTATCCAGTAAATCTGTGTTTTTTCAGCTACTATGTCTCTCATAAGTTGTTACAACAGTATGAGAGAACTAATCCATCAAACTACCTATAGAACATATCCAATTGTCAGCTGAAGATTTCATGTATAAATCTTTGAAGTTAAATAATACAGTATTGCCAGGTGTTGGTGGCTCAGGCCTGTAATCCTAGCTACTCAGGAGGCTGAGATCTGAGGATCATAGTTCAAAATCAGCTCGGGCAAGAAAGTCCTTGAGACTCATCTTCAATAAACCACTCAGAAAACCGGAAGTAGTGCTGTAGGTCAAGTGCTAGAGTGCTAGCCTTGAGTTGAAGAGCTGAGGGACAGCGCCCAGGCCCAGAGTTCAAGCCCCATTACCACAAAATAATAATAATAATAAAATAAAATATTGCAGGGCGTCTGTACCTTATGCTTGTAATCTTAGCTACCCAGAAGGCTGAGATCTGAGGATCAAGGTTTGAAGCTGGGGCAGAAAAGTTCTTGAGACTTATTTCTAATAAACTACTCAAAAAGCCAGAAGTGGAACTGTGATTCAAGTGGTAGGGCCCTCCCTTTGAGGAAAAGAAGCTCAGGGACAGCAGTCAAGCCCAGACTTGAAGCAGAGAAGCACACAGAAAAGCATACAGAGAAACACACATACACTAACACATAATTACACATTCTTAGTGTATCTCTTTAAGCTTATGCACATTGTCTTTTTTAGTTTTTGCCCAGAACCTTCTCAGATAGGAAGTAGTACATGCTCTCCCAGATACAGAAACTAAGTTTGAGAGAGTAGGTAGTGATTTGTTTTAAGATTCTATAGGTGGTAAGGGACTCCAAATTATGCTTGTTCCACTGTCTACCTCACAAGCCATTTGGAACTGAGCCACTTGTGGGCTGGTATTTATGTTGTATTAATTATATCATGTAAACAAAAATATGTAATTGAATAATAGCCTTAATAGGTGACAAAATTAGGTAATATTAACATAGGAAGGACCTTTAGCTTTAGGAATTTGCTAAATCCAAACGATTATATTATAATCTTAAAATGACAACATAACATGCAGAGAATTTTTGTTTAGGCAAAACATTACATTATATTTCACAGTATTTTGATATATTCAGTGTTAGCTATTGGAAATATAATAAGATTTGGGGCATATTTATTCAGAGCAATAGCTCTATACAAATAAATTCAATCTATGCTGTGATGCTTTCTCAGGTTTGTCATTTCTCTCTCTTATTTCAGCTCATGCTCACAGTTGACCCTAAAAGACCTATTAGACTTGAAATTGCATCCTACTTTGCAATTCTGGACCCTCTCCTTCTCTGATAAACGTCTATATTATAGGGTATTTGCCTAATAATTGATGGGCATCGGGTGTCAGAGAGAGAAGAGGGGACACTTAAATCATAAAGTAAGAAGAGAGTAAGTGTAGTGTGAGTGAATAGTATGGTTCTTTTCTGTTCTTTGTAACTGGCAGCAGGGATAAGGTATATAATGGTATTTTGAGCAAGGAATTGATATGTTTAACTTTGAAAGAAGAAAATACGAGGCCATTGTTAATGCTCATCCAAACACTGCTTCTCAGCTCACATGAGGAAAAATTGAGTCATTATCATCCTATAAATTGGTTATTTTGAGAACTACCTAGCTCTTTAATTGAATCCTTATAATAGAATCTTTTCCTACTCATAAGTCTTTATTTTAAGACAAAATAATGTCCAACTTGAGATTTCTGCTGTCAAGAAAAGAACAGCCCATCCATTCAACAGGTCCCAGCATTGTTGCTGCTGAATCTGTAGAGAATTCAGATTAACCCAGTGGAATGTATATGATGTCTTTATTTTATTGAAGTTTATTAAAGTAGAGCAGTTTGGTGTCTGTGGATGCCAAATGTAAGCTAGCTGATGAACAATACAGGGATGAATAGTTCTTCTTATCCCAAGAGTTAATGTTTGTTTTACACTGATGTGACTGGGGACTGAAGAATAAATAAGTTATGAAAAGGATAAGAGTCTTTGTCACAAATGTAAAAGATTTTCTTTTTACCACTGGGGTTTAATTACATTTCGCTTCACAAATTCCTTTGAAATATTGCACTTGGAAATGTATACTGAAATGATTTTATCATTGTAGTTGTCAAAGAATAAACATGAGCAATGGTATCTAGAGGAAAGCAAAAAATTATGACTAAGACAATGCATTCAAATATAGACATATTTAAAGGTCTGGATTCCTGTTTGTTTTCTTTTTTCTCTTAATTTTGGGAAACAATACTCATTGCTGATGGAAGTATTTCAAGATGTTCAAAACATGTTAAGAAAATAGGAATAGGGCTGGGAAAATAGGAAGAAATGGGAATAGGACTCAGTGGTAGAGTACTTGACTTGCATGCATGAGACCCTGGGTTCGATTCCTCAGCACCACATAAACAGAAAAAGCCAGAAGTGGCGCTGTGGCTCAAGTGGTAGAGTGCTAGCCTTGAGCTGAAGAGCTGAGGGACAGCATCCAGGCCCAGAGTTCAGGCCCCAAGACCAATAACAAAAACAACAAACCACAAAAAAAGAAAATAGAAAAAGTGAACGGAATAGAAAATAGGCACATAAATTTAGAGAAAATCAAATAGGTATTAGGAAATAAAGCCTTAAGCACCTCCACTATAGTTAAAATCTGAGCTTTTTCCAGATAGCACATCCTGGAATGAGTGAATATTTTTATTCTTCCAATTTCTGTGAGTAGATTTGTATTCATTTATATAAAGATGCATAGAATCAGCAGAATTATGAGTCGTCATCATCCCTCAAATATGGGTAGATATGTGGTAGATACAGAGTATAGTAACTACTCTCCTAATAAATATATGATGAAAGGTTCCAAAAAGCTGTCAATTTCAGTTCAAAAAGCAAAAACCCCCCACCAACCCATCATTAAACCTACCTATAGAATTAAGAGTCTCCTAATATAGAAGTCATTCTTATTAAGAAATACTTTAAACAGTTTGGGTGACATTTGAATGAAATGGAACCAAGTTGTTACTCTATGTAGACATCCACATCCGTTTGTTGAGTTTGTGTTGGGGCCCATGCCAGGTCAGCAGACTCATTTACAATTCCCATTCATTTATTAATGCCTACTGACATTGTTCTCTGTGTTGTGTCTGCCAGAATGGATTGAAGCCATCCAGGGTGAGATAGATATTAGAACCAGGAGAAAGTGATTATAGGTGACATCTGGCAGGAATCATTTTCTCTTAAAGCTTTGACATGTCATTCCTGGAAAATCGGTTCTATTAGCTATCTAAAGGCACCAGATGTACCATAGGAGATTATGACAATAAATCTTTTGTGAATTACATATATTTTTAGTGTTGCTGATTCACTGTAGTTCACACAAGCTCAATCATGTTTATTTAGAACCAGATTCCAATGTAAGCTTCTTAGGTGCTTCATTACTGAATAAATAGTTTTAAAAGTTGTGCTTGCATGATAACACCCAATACCGGACACAAACCCTATTAGCAGATATTGGCATATGGGTAAACTGCTTATCTGTCTGAATCAGGCCTTTCCATGTCACTTTATAAATGTATTTGTACTAAAACATTTTTAGTAAGATATAAATGTTGTTGATTGACTCTATCTGTGTGAAATGATAATTTACAGATAGTTCAATATATGTAATGGTGAAATGAAGGTACTACTTAGGACAATATGTAAAAGCTTATTATGATCATTTGATAGTGGATGTGAAGTTACTGGACAAAGTTTATTAGATAGCCTACATATAATTCTTTACATGTTCTTTCTTTATGAACATTATTCACAGTTAGTTTACAAACTTCATTCGTAAATATGCTTCTTAGTCACAGCAAAGTCAACACTTTATTTCTATATTTATTTAAATTCTATAAATATTATAGGGTTCAACATATGTTTTATACTTAAAATTTTTACTAATTTCCTGTAATTATTGATGATTCTCTGTCTTATTATCTGCTACAACAAGAAGAGCTAGGAATTACTATTTTAGTTAGTCTTTTTCCTACAAAATAACAAGACTCAGAATATCTTCTCTATCCTGGAAAATAAAATCATGGCATCTTTTATGTCATTTTTGTGTCTAGTAGATACAGTAATCTGTTCACATTCTTATTATTTTATATGTTTTATTTGTTTCTATTTTCCTATTAATGTTTACTTTTATTTTTAGTTCTACCTACCCTACTTTTTTGAGCTTTTTTTTTTTTTTTGGTTGCTCATGGGGCTTGAACTCTGGGCCTGGGTGCTGTCCCTGAGTTCTTCAGCTCAAGCCTAGCACTCTACCACTTGAGCCACAGCAACACTTCTGATTTTCTGGTGGTTAATTGGAGATAAGAGGAGGCAACAATGTTTGATAAGAAATGTACCCATTATCTTCCCCATGTAATTGTAACCCCTCTGTGTGGTATTTTCACAATTAAAAAAAAATAAGAGTCACATAGACTTTCCTTGCTGGGCTGGCTTTAAACCACGATTCTCAGATCTCAGCCACCTGAGTAGCTAGCTAGGATTACAGGCATGAGCCACCAGAGCCTGGCTTTTTTTTTTTTTTTTTTTTGCTTTTCAATATAAGGTATAATAGAAGAAACAAATAGAAATATGAGCCTTTCTATATTTTGTCTTTCCATTTTACTTAATACCACTGAAATATATTATATTATTTGCTTCTTTTCTCTTCTTTTCAATATAAAGTATAATAGAAGAAACAAATAGAAATATGAGCCTTTCTATATTTTGTCTTTCTATTTTACCTAATACCACTGAAATATATTATATTATTTGCTTCTTTTCTTTTCTTTTCCTTTCCTTTCTTTTCTCTCCTCTCCTCTCTTCTCCTCTCTTTTTCCTTTCCTTTCCTTTCCTTTCCTTTCTTTTTTCTTTGCTGGTAGTGGGGCTTGAACACAGGACCTGGCCTGGGCACTGTCCCTAAGACCTTTTTGCTGAAGGGTACTGCTTTGCCATTTTGAGAAACAGTGCCACTTCCAGTTTTCTGATGGTTTATTGGACACAAGAGTCTCATGGACTTCCCTGCCCAGGCTGGCCTCAAACATCAATCCCCAGATTTCAGCCTCCTGAGTTTCTAGGATTACAGATATGGTCCACCAGAGCCTGACTGCTTCTTTTCTTAAACAATTCAAGCATTCAGTTTTTTTCTTAAACAATTCAAGCATTCAGTTTTTTTTTCTTAAACAATTCAAACATTCAGTTTTTGACTGGTTTTACAAATAAGTTTTGGATAGCTATCACTGTGCCCATTTCTCTCCTTTGTGCTCTGGAGGAGAAAATATAGCATAAATAATAGAGTGTTTACCTCAAAGGAATTAATTCTCTCTAGGGAGACAAAAAATAAAAGCTTAAGAACATCATCACTACTGTAGACAGAACTTCACTTCAGTACCAAAATTAGTAATGCAGAAAATTAATAACAGGATTTTTTGAAGTAAAGAAAGCAATGGTATGCTTAGTAAATTTAGAGTGACGGTCTATGGTATGCATAATATTTTTTGTATGCAAGCATATGCATTGCATAACCATGAATAAACAAAACAAACAGTAAGGGTGTCTATTATAGAAAATGTTTCCTTCTATGTATCTATATGCCATGCATAAGTCCAGGGGTTATCCATATTCTGTGTACCATTCAATATTCAATGTACATATGTGAAATGGAACAAGGTAAGCTGAGGGGATGGGTGGAATTGGGAGAGAAAGGGGAGAATGATGAATGGGATGACACTGATCACAAGGCATTTTACTCAAAAAGTGAAGTGTTGAACTGAAACCTTTTTTTATAACTATGTAAGAATAATAGGGAAATTAAAAAAGCTAGCTTTCATATCTTTTCTGCACCTGTATCCATTATTCTTTATGTCTCTTTAAATTGCTGTTTCCTGAAAATGCCTCTTTCCTTTTCATTCGCATATTCAAGTTGAAAATATATCCTTCCATGAAAAATAAAAAAATAAACAATTTAGGTATAATTTAACAACTCTATAGAAATTTGTTGCCATTATCATCTGTAATCTCTAGTTTTTGGACAACTCTTACGATTTGATACTCAACTATCAGTGTGTCCACTTAACAATTACTGTCTCATCAGCAGTAAAGTCATCATTTCAAGTGCATCTCCCTCGGCTAAGAAAAAGCTATTAAAACAAAAGAACCAACAATAACAAGGGGAAAAAAACACTTATGGTGCTTACTTAATTGTTTTGTTTTTAAATGGGATTATTGGTCTCATTTTGATAATATTTTCATGAGGAAGTGTTCATGCATGAATAAAGTGAAGGTTGATGGGTTTCTGTTGTCAGAAAAACGTCCATATTGCTAAATCTGACACTCTTAATTTCTCTCCCATAATTGTGTCAATAGCACTTTGTAATTTAATATTATACCACTTTTTGTAAATAACAGATCAGGCATCAGCCTGCCTTACTCTGATGTTTATGGGAGGTATGCCAAGGAGAAGGCTGATGAAGCAAAACCTTAGACAAGCTCCATCTGTCCCATTTAGAGGATATATAGTGTCAGATCTTAGTCGTGGAAAGAATAATTGCAAGCTACTCTCCTGGGTAGACAACAAGTTAGGGGTACTGATCACACTGATTAAAATAAACAAACACATAGCTTTAGAGAACCATTTTAAAACACATTCTGCACTTCGGGGCCTCTATCATGGGAACTATGGAGGGTCTACAGGTCAACTCATTTCATATGTATGAAATCTTGATTTAACGATTTAGACATTTTAGAGGTAATGTGGCTTTCTCTCTTTTTTCAGAAGTAACACTTAAAGGACATAGAAATGAATGAAGACCCAAGGGGATCTTTAAGCTGGTTGAGGAGCTCATGATTCAGTATAGCTATACTGGAAGACAAGGTCAGTGAGAGAAATTCACGTTTTACCCAGCATCAAATGGATAAGTACATTCAACTCAGAGCTATAATGGAGTCTCAGTGACCACAGAGACCACTAATGCATATGGGCTCTCTGGAAGCAGAAAACATTTAAAACTCTTAAAACACACTGAATAATGAGGAAATTCTTTCAGAAGCTTTGCATTTAAGATGACGAATAATTGTGTAAAAATATTACAAAGTTGTATTTTTGGGGTCTGGCTTTTCTACTTATTTCTAATAAACATCAACTAGTTTGTCTGCTTTTTTTTTATCATCACTCCATAGTGGGAAAGAGGATTTGAAGCACTTTTGGGAATATTGAAAACTAGCAAAGGTATCTAATTCTAAGTTGGGAGTGATATTCATTTATGTAGGCACAAACAAAATTTACCCTTTAATAAATTATTTTATTAAGTAGTTGTACAAGAGAATTGCCATTCACAAAGCAATTTACAATTTACGTGCTGATTAATGTCATCCCTTTCAACATTCTCACCTATCCCCCTCAATTTACCCCTTCCCTTACATTTCTTAACTTTTGTGGGGTTTATATTGAATTTTTGACTGCATTCTCTTCCCCTCTTCTCTTCAATTGTCTGCCTTCCTCCACTGACCCAGTCCCCTTCAAACACCTGTTTCCTGGTGTTCATTTTGTTGAACCATGATTATAACTTTCTAAGGAAATATACTACTTGGATTCCTCCCTAAATCTAGCATACTCCAACTAATATATTATGTCTACTTGCATACCACCCAAGGGTATTTATTTATGTACTTTTAAACCAATTATAGCTTCTACATAGGAGAGAAAATATATAACATCTGTCTCTTTGAGCCTGACTTACTTCACTTCATTTTTCCCAGCTCTTTGTGTGTGTGTGTGTGTGTGTGTGTGTGTGTGTGTGTGTGTGTGTGCATATGTGTATGGAGATGTCTTTGGAGAAATTTTATGTCATCTTATATTTTTTACTTTACCAAAACTCAGAATGAAAGATTTATTTTACTCAGTAGCGATGTTTCAATTCTATGATTATCAGGGAACATTTAACTCTGAGGAGCTAAATATTTTATAATTATTTTCAACAAGAATTTGACTACACAGGTCCTTTTCCTTCTGATACAAGGTATCTATTAAGTTGAATCTCTGTGACATAGATGTCAATAAGATGGTTTCTGAAATGTAAAAAAAACACTTTTATATGGCAAGAAGTGGATATCTCAATTGGTGAACAATGCAATCATTGTAAACATCATTCTTCCTTAACCATCAAAGGAAATATTAACTTAATCTATTGTTTTATTTACTTTGACCAGTGAATTATCTTTCTGAATAAAAAATAGCAGACTTTCAGTATCCCTTACACGTATAAGTTATAATATTTTGACAAAATTTTTATATGAAATTTCCAAAATGTCCCCCAGTGCTACCAGCAGAAAGACTGAAAAAAATAGTTTTAAAAAAGAGAGAAGAAAAAGTACAAGAAGGCACTATAAATGGAAGCTGTACATGGCAGTGATTTATGAAGGAGTTATACCTTGTTTATTCTGTTCATTGATACAGACATGAATGAGCTTAGTTTTACAATCTAATGGTTTACAGAAAAAAAAAATGTTTGGTGATCCTTTGTTGTTGTTTCCTCACACAGCAAATGTTTATTGCTACCATAGAAATTCTGTCAGTCTAAATGACTCCCTGGGGAAGGTGTGCTCCACCACATGGCTCATTGCTGCACCCCCAAGTCAAATACACTCTCCTACATTTGTCAGAATGGATAATTGTCCCCTATTGCTGTCAAATGTTTCTGCACAGGTATGACACCATCAGAAAAATTAATGTACATTTTATTGAACGATGTGAGTTCCTTGACCAATGCTCAATTTCAAGCTTGCAGGGACCAGCAGCTATAATGATTACACTTCTGTTTAAAAGTATGTTTGTGTGTGTGTGTGTGTGTGTGTAAATTCTATTAGCTGAAGTAGTTTTTCTGATTGTTTTTCAATTGTGATTTCAGGATGACCCACCCTTACACAAGATTCTTGGTTTATATTAGTCTCCTGACAGGATGACCCAACCTTACACAAGCTTCTTGGTTTATATTAGTCTCCTGACTGTCAGGCTCTTCTAAAAATCTTTCTAGATTGGGTCTTCTATGCTTTCTATTTTAAGAATAGATACAGAAATCTAATATTATAGCAAATGATATGTAAGTTCTACCTAAGTAAAACCATTTACAATGCATGTGTATCTGTATATATGTGTATCTATATATAAAACACATATTCAGGAAGCTAAGAGAATGAATAATATTTCAAAGAGTTACTTACTTTCAAATTTATACACTTCCATAAGATTCCTTCTGGCATTTTAAACTACTGCATTACCAATCATTTGATTTATCAGAGATTTTTCAGGAACAAAATTATTTTCAAAAGAAAATTGAATTGTCCTTAGGAACAAAGAAATTCAGTTTTTATTTTGGTGTTTTAGCTATATAAAAACCATTTATCAGACTATTCAAGTATGAGTATTCACTGGGCCTGGTGGCTTACATCTGGAATACTAGTTACTTAGAAGATGAATACAGGAGAATTGCGGTTTAAAGTCCAGTAAAAAGAAAAGTTAGTTCTGAAGGCTCTGTCTTACAAAACAAGTGGGATGGGGCACAATTGTAATCCCAGTTATGTGGAAAATAGAAGTATTAAGACTGTAATCTGAGGCTGGACAAATAACAATATGTTATAGGTACATCATCTGGCTAGCAAGCATGGATCCCTGAGAGAGAGAGAAAGAGAGAGAGAGAGAGAGAGAGAGAGAGAGAGAGAGAGAGAGAGAGAGAGAGAGAGGGACGGACAGACAGATAGACACAGAGACAGGGACAGAGACTGAGACAGAGAGGCACAGACAGAGACAGAAAAAAAAAACCAAACTCACCCTTTGATCCTGGAGCTGGTGGCTAATCCTAGCTAAAAACATGCATGCAATGGAAGGAGCTTTTATAGATACCTTTTCTAACCACTATTGCTATTCCTTGCCACAGTCCTCTACACAAACCTCTACGCAGAATTACATAGAATAAAATTTTTGTGTGGTGAAAGCTCATATTTGTATTATTCAAAAATAAGTACAATGAATTTGATGTTTATTCTAACTGTGCTACTAAATTGGCGTGATGAACACTGGATTTTTTATTACCTTATCTCAGCTTCCCATAACTCATAAAAGTATACTGAGTAATCCAGAGCTTTTTCTTTCATTGTTTTAAGTAAAAAAAAAATAGGCCAGAAAATTGAAATCGAACTAAATTCATACTCTTCCTATGTGTACTAATGTTTTTGCTTGAGTGACTATTTTCAGTCATTTTTTGACAATTTGCTTGTGTATTCATAGCCTTTTAGAAGTCATTCTAAACTTCATGGTTTGTCATATTTTGAGACAATGACAACAGAATATACTTGTAATTACATCAGACTATCCTTCTGGGGGTGTAATGATATAAAGCTACCTTATTGCTGCTGTTTTTTCTATCTCATAAAGAGAGGAGAGGTATCATTCCTAGGTAATGTTCCTTTCTTTCTTTTTATTTCTTTTTTTCTCTCTTTCTGTCTGTATTTCTTTCATCTGTTACCTATCTATTATTTATCCATTTAATAAAGGAGATTCCATTTTTTTAAAGAATCATGGAACCGTTAGTCTGAATTCAACTCTGTAAAACATTTAGTCATTGTATATCTCTTTATTAAATCATAACAAATTCAATGAGATTTTTCAAGATCCCCAGGCTATTTTTGAATTGAAGCACAGCCATATATATATATATATGTATGTATATATATATGCACACACACACACACACATATATATATATATTATATAGTCTGTAAATAGTCTTAGACTTTGTCTCTTTTATTTCTCTGGATCATATCTTCCTACTATGGTTAGTGAATGTGCACTTAGAAAGATGATAGCACACACCATGACTTTTCAGAACCACAGAAACATGTTTTTAATAACCAGCTGTATAACTTCTTAATAAAGAAGGAAATGTGAATGCTATTCCATTCTATTGTACTCTCTGTGTTGGTTTCCTAAATCTCCTGGTGTGAAATTGATATTACACACCCTTCTCTCCTATTTAACTATCTATATTTTTACCCACAACACTTTTCCTTTTTTTCTTTCCTTTCACCTTCACTTTTCCCTCCTGAAGTCATTTTAGGCACAATCCCTCCTGTGTGTATCTCTCTCTAGGAAAAGTTTTAGTAACTTTTATTCAATGTTTTTAATCATTTTACTATATAATTGATGATGGTATGATCAATTTGGTTTTAGTACTGTCTTTAGTGTTTTTAACATTGAGTGCTTAAAATAGAGTCTTTCTGGGTTTTTCTTTTTTTCCTTATACATTGGAGGGTTTTTCTTTTCTCCTCTTTTCTGTTCCTTTAATTATTCCTTCCTCATTTTCTACTCTAATATGCTTATTATAATAATGGTTTGTTGTACCCCAACATTAGCTCAGTCATATTTTTTTACTCATAACATCCCTTTGGTTCAACATAAATTGTCTTGTTTCCTAGGGTGCTGAAGAAGCAGCTTAGCTTCATGTGTGTTGCCTATTGATAAAATAATTTTGAGGAAGTTTTTTTTGACAAAATTCAAATTTGGAATCTGTTATTATCCTCCAGACAAGCAGTGCTTAACATCTCAACTTTTAGCATTATGTGAGTAGTGCCTCACAACCTGCTCTAAAATTTGAGATCCTCTGTCCATTTGTTTTTTCATGGACTATGCTCAAAATTGTTGCTTGTACATGCTCTTATTTCTAAGTCTTTACATATCTTTTATGTCAAAGCATTACTACCTTAGAGAAGGCTCACCTACTCCAAACTATAAATTGATTCAGTGATCTTACATGGTTCCAGAGTACCTAAAGTTTTTCCTTATCTTTACTTAAAGCATTTGCCAATTTATCTTTCTATTTAAATTCGTTAAATTAACACCTCCTATGAGAAACTCATAAGCCTAGTTTCATTTACCAATAATCCTGACCTTTAGTGGCAAAGAGAGTATTTTTTTTCAGTTTTGATTCCAAGAAACAGATTCTGAGAAAACATTCTGAGTGTAATACTTTATTTGCAGTGGTATTCTGGGAGACTTTGAAAGGGCAGTGAGGAACTGAGATAGGAAATGGAAAATGAAGAATTCAATCATTTGTATTTTGAGCAGCTGAAGCTTTGTTCCACTAGTGAACTTCAAGGATTAGCTCTAAGAATTAATAGCCCAGTATTGTAAGGAACCTGGATTTACTTGTTTATTTGTTGTTAGTTTTCACCAGTCATGTGATGAGAGCTTCTCTAAGCAATATTTTAATCCATTGTCACTTCTAACATTTTATACACAAAGACACAGAATATCATATGACCAGAGAAACCCAAGGAAAGATAAGAAGAAAATGCAAGTCTAAAGCAGTGACCATTGAGCTAGGAAATTTATAAGTAGCATATTATTGAGTCATTTTATTTATTTTTATTATAAAGGTGATGTGCAGAGAGGTTACAGTTACATAAGTCAGATAAAGAGTACTTTGCTTTGGACAATGTCACCCCTTCCCTTGCTCTTTCTCAGTTTTTTCCCTTCTATTCCCCCCCATGAGTTGTGTAGTTCATTTTCAACATAGTGTATAGTGAGTACCACTGCATTTGTCATTCTTTGTCCCACCTTTTTCTGTACCCACCCTCTTACCTTCCCAAAGATAGATTAACAAACAGAACAAAAAGAAATGAAACAAAAAGGCAAATGAAAAAAACTCTTATTTCCATTTCCTGAAGTTCATATTATATTATTTAATCTTCGCCAGAAAAAAACACTCTTCCTACTAGAGAAGAAACTTTCCGCAGTACTTATCCAATCAGTAGTACCATGACCTTCTTTTGCTCAAGCTCAACATATTCAAATTGAGGATATCTGAAACATTTGTTGCAAACTTTAATTGAATCAATAGAAAAATAGTGTTTATCACTTGGCCAGGGAAATATTAACTGTTCATTGAATATTAGATATAAATTTCTAAGGTCTGGGCATGGCAGTTAGGAAAGAAAGAGTAAGAGGACAAAAATCTATATAAATGATTAAAACAAATTAGGGCTAATTTTTCTTTAATCTTTACTCTAGGTTATGCTATATATTACCTTTATTAGAAATAGAATTAATTTATTCTCCTCTACAAAGTGATTATTACCTTTTTTCAATAAAAGGTAATCACATGCGTGATTCCTTTTTCCTAAATAGCTGTTGATATGTATTTTTAAACAATAATATGATTTAAATTTGTTTAAGTATCGAGGATGGGAAGGTGGCTCAGTGGTAGAGTGCTTGCCTCACATGCATGAGGCCCTGGGTTCAATTAAGCAGAAAAAAAGTGGAAGTGGCACTGTGGCTCAAGTGGTAGAGCACTAGACTTGAACTGAAGGGCTGAGAGACAGTGCCCAGGCCTAGAGTGCAGGCCCCATGACCAACAAAAATATAAATTGTTTAAATATATGAGTAATTGATTTGAAATTGATTTGAAAAGTGAAGAGGTACACATACTTTCAAATTTCAGAGAGAACATTTCCTTTTTTAGTCCCCTGAATTTTAAATTTTATTCACTGAATGCATGGCAAAGTTAAAAAAATCAATGTGTTTTAACATTGGTAATGTATCTGTGGCTTTGTAGAACCAGAATTTATACTGTACAGTAATAAGAATAATTACTCAGCCTCCTTTTATAAAAAAAAAAAGTTAAAACATAGAACTCATATTGGCTGTGATAACAACATAATTCATTGGTCAGAATACTGTAGCTACACTGCCATTATTTATGTCAATAGCCTCATTAAGGAACTAAAGATTTTTCTACTTGAGTTATTGTGCTCTTCTGAATAGTCAATGAAGCCTTTGGCAATTCCCTTGATTCAGACAATCCTCCCTTGTTTCTCCATACCACCAGACAAATTACCCTAGGGAGATTGTAGCTACTGAAAAAGACATTCATATTATTTGAATATAACCACCTTTTCAGTATTTATAATATGAATGATATCAAATACACTTGTCAAGCAGCGTTTTAAAGTAAAGAGACTGAGGTAAAACGCTAACTCTAGTTCAGATTTGCTGAAGTATGTATGTCCATAGGAAGTTATTTAATCTTTATAATTTTATTTAGGTACCTATATGATAAAAATGACATCAAACATGGGGCACAATGGTAACTGATAAAAATAATGTATACCTAGCTATTCCTGCAGGAAATAATTTGATCTGAACAAGAAAGCTATTGATATTCTTCGTTTCCCTGAAATCAAAGTACAAATTAAGCTGTCTCATTATTGACAATATTATTTGAATTTGCTTAATCTTTATACCATAATGCTTCTTAGAAATTCCTCTGTATGAATAGCAGAATTTGAAAGCAGTATTAAAATGAGTCTCTAATTGTAGCTGTTCTTAAGTAGTTTAATTAAGTATACAATAGAAGAAACTTTTGCTAGCTGAGCAAGGTCAGGTATTAATGTTCAGGTATGCTTTCTTGGGTCACTCGTAATACAGAGTGGATGAAAGGAAACAAACACTTAAGTACTCAGAAATGAAAATGAGAAGCCTCACACAGAACATTCAGTGAACATGTATCTGCCACTATTATAAGCACTTTTCATTGTCTTAATTCATTTAAAGATTGTAGTAACGTCCTGATGCTAGATACTAGGCAATATAAGTGTCCTGATGTGGTCACCTTTACCTGCTTGTTTTTCTATCTGAGCTACTGTGTATTGGGTAACAGCTGCTTACAGATGCCTGCATCACTAGAGATTTACCATCTCTTATCATTGAAACCTGACAGAGTCACTAACAAAGATGGTAAGGAATATATGTACCATCCATGGAGTCCAGCCTGAAGAAGTCTACAGCTAACACTGCAACTTGCCAAGGTGGCATCCCAGGTAACTCAGGAATCTTGCTACAGATATTTTAGTCTCTTTCTATGTGGATGTGGATGTGTGATGATCCTTGTGTAACCAATATATTCTAGTGAAAGTGAGATGTCATGATTCCAAAATTGTAAGTAGCTTTATAGTTTTTATGTGTGTCTCTTAGAACATTTGTTTTGGGAGAAGGAAAGCTAACATAGAAGAAAGTCTGACCAGTATGTGGGAGTCTTGTGGTGAGGAGTAGAGGCCATAAAGCCAATTCATGTCATGAGATGATAGGATTCCAACCCAAGCCCCACACATGGAGGAGGGATAACATCTTGGGAATTTCTCCCTCCATTGGAGGCTTCCGCAGGGAAGGAATAAGGATCGAAAACCTATGTCTCTAATCACCTATGACAGCCTTCTCACCTTGTTTTTTTTGCATTGGAGCAAAGACAAAAATTCCATTGTCTCCTGCCTGAATTTCTGATGTACTAGACTCATGAAGCAGTAATAGGATTGTCAATTTGCTCCACCCATCTTTAAGTTAATACAGACAATAGATAAGGCAAATATTGGAGACAACATTCTTCCTTACCTGCTTTCCCAGTTCTATCTTGCTGCTTACCTCCCCCATGTTTTCTATAGCAGAATTTTACAATAAATTATCCATGTGAGAATCACCATTAAACTCTTCTAGATGTGTAGGTCTAAATTTGTCTGGATCTACTTTGTTTTTACAAAATTTAAAGGTACTCAAATAAATGAGTAAATCATTCCAAGTTACACAGCCAATAAGCTGGAAGTGAAGGTATTTGAACCTCAGTAGTTCCCTTGGGTGCTGTTACATGGTCAGAATATTGTGTGGGCTCTTGTCAAAGTCAAAGACATCTTAGAATACAGAAAGAAATCATTTACTCACTTCTTATGAGTATTGTTTTCATTCTGAAGTTCTGTGTCTTCAGCTGAGAGACAGAATCTACTGTGGTGTTTCACATGTAAACCTTCTGTGATATGGCAGGACAGCACATGGGCTGTCTGGCTGGCTGCCAAGTGCAGTGGTGTTCTGTTTTCACCATGCCAATCCTTTTGTCACTTGTTAAAAATTCAGTGTTATCTCCAATCTCAAACATTGCCACCATCTGCCTTCACATGACGTTCACAGTGATTATGCAGTAATTGCAGCTGTGTGCCTGATACCAATGATGATATGAAATGGCCAAAGAAAATTCACTTCTAAGTTGTCTGCTTAAAAAATTCTACCTTTGTAGTCTGCACCCACACTCTGAGCACCTTGCTGAGTCTTTCAAAATTTTGTAATTGTTTGGCAACTATTGAGGACTTCTGCTTCAAAAAGTATATATAATTTTTTTCTAAACACCCATCAACAAAATTAGAATAGCTTTTAAGGGCTAATTTTTTAAGATCACAATGGAGTTATTATGTGGACTGTTAGAAGTGTACATGTACTTTTGTTAAATGGAGCAAAAATAAAACTGCAATTTTATAGCAGCATTTTCCCAAATGCATAGTTATAAATAAGTCAGTGCTTGCATTTATGAATCTTAAAATTCTTTTCAAACTTCTTTAGGAAATAATACATGAAGTATGGTTTTAGTCAATGCTGTCTTAAAATTTCCAAGTTCCCTTCAATAAGAGGTAGCTATTTTTATTTTTTTCACCATTCAGCAACAATAAGTAATTTGTTTATCTCAATCTCCTTAAAACCTTAGTTTGGTTACTATTTTATTATCTCTTGTTTTTTTGGTGGTATTTGGGGTTGAACTCAGGACCTCTTCACTATATGAGGTGTACCCCAGCCCTTTTTGCTGGTTTCCCTTTAATGCTCAGCCAGCATTTACTCTTTTTTGAAGCTTCCTGCATAGCTGAGATGAAAGGCACAACACATAGCTATTGGTTGGAAGGGGATCTTAATTTTTGTGCAGACTAATCTCATATTAAGATCATCTTGATCAATCTCCACCCTTTGAGTAGCTCACATTACTAGTAGTACTTGTGAAACTCTTAATGCCCACTTAACATCAATCATCCTTTTAGTGTGAGGATAAAACTGGGTTTGTATATGTGTCTTTCAGACAAAGACTTGCTATGCATAATGCCTACAAAAAGAGGATAAATATCAAAACAGAGCAGAAGTAAACAGTCAATTGCAAAAAATTACGGAAGTGTTGCTTGCAATTTTTTTCCTCTAATAAAATAAGCAAACGAACAAACCTCTACAAAAAAATACAGCTTTTTGTATTTATTAAAAATCTCAGAGTAGGGCTGGGAAGGTGGCTCGGTGGTAGAGTGCTTGCCTTGCATGCCTGAGGCCCTGGGTTCAATTCCTCAGCACCACATAAGCAAAAAGAAAAAAGCCGTAAGTGGTGCTGTGGCTCAAATGGTAGAGCACAAGCCTTGAGCTGAAGAGCTGAGGGACAGTGCCCAGGCCCAGTGTTCAGGCCCCACGACCGGACCCCCCCAAAAAAAATAAAATAAAAAATAAAAATAAAAATAAAAATCTCAGAGTATTATTTTGGGTCAGTTTTAGTAATCATTCTTATTCATGTTCCTCAAATTATTTGTCTTCATTAGCATGTGGGGCAACATTTATTCTTCCTAACTCCTTTTGAAGCTCATCTCCTCTGAACCCTTCCAATTTTTGATAGACAAGTTATTTTGCTTTTCCTGTAGTCTTTATACCTTAATACCTGTTGTCCTATGTAGTGACTGTGTATTTGTTATTTTCCCTTTGTAAAACTGGCCTGACAATAATATCAGGTACATACATCTGTTTGCCTACTACAATTCTCTAGTGCTTTTGTGTAGCTTAGCATGGGAACAGAGAAAAAAATGAATCCTATTTATTCTGTTTATAAATAAATGTTAAGACATTCCAGAATCCTATACTATTTACCTAATCAATTCACAGTTCCTCAATCCCTCATTTCTACATTATTCTAATTTCTCTTTTTAATAGCTCAATGAAAATAGCATACAAACGTATTTCCACTTAAAAATAAAGACTACATATGAAATGATAACAATGAAACCTATGAAATTGTTTTAAGAAGGGGTAAGGAGAAGGATTAAGTTAAAATTAGTATGTTGTATGCATGTATAGAGATGTTGTAATGAAACACCCATTCTACCACTATCACATTTGAGTAAATAATTTATTATAGTAGACCACATTGCTTTGTAGCTGTTATCCAAACAATAGCCTTTTTAAGTTAAAATTATGCCAGAGAATAATCTATATTCACTGTCTCTAGTTTCCATTTTTCCATTCTGTCTTGACCCCACCATAATCTGGTCTTTTAAAACCAATTTACCAACGTATTGCCAAATGAAATAGACTGCTCTGTTTTTAAAGCTACTCAACATCCTTTTTGAATTTTTCAATGAGTTCTTATATGTGTATGTATTTATGTATGTATGTATGTATGTTTGTAATTATGTATATATCCCAATACTAAGGCTTGAACTCAGGGCCTTGTTCAAACTTTCTTGTTAGGCTGATGCTCTACCAACCCCACCAACCCCCTGTGCCCAGGATGGCTGTCCAATTTTTGTTTCCTTGTGTTCAGGACCCTTGTATGATCCTTTATATTTGACTCCCCCCATGAATATTCAATTTTTTTTGCAAATCTCATGCATCTTTGATCTTCAGTCTCTGAAGTCTTCACTCAGTTTCAGAATTTTATTCCATGCTGATGACACCCAGATCCATGTTTCTTGTCAGAGATTTTCTCTGGGCTCTACACTTATATAGGAAACTATCTATTAATATTTCTAATTGTTGGGCTGGGAAGGTGGCTCAGTGGTAGAGTGCTTGCCTTGCATGCATGAGGCCTTTGGTTCGATTCCTCAGCACCACATAAGCAGAAAAAAAAAGCCGGAAGTGGTGCTGTGGCTCAAGTGGTAGAGTGCTAGCCTTGAGCTGAAGAGCTGAAGGACAGCGCCCAGGCCCATAGTTAAAGCCCCATGACCGGCCCCCCACCAAAATATTTCTAATTGTTGTTTATAGGTATCTCACCCATGTAGACTTACAACTTGTAACCACAGCACAGTAATATTCTTATCACATGACCTTTTTCTCAATTCCATATTCATTTTTCTTTTGACAAAGTATTTACTTCTTTTCCAATTCTTCCACCATGAAGAATAATCAGAATTTATAGTTGACATATGTTATATGTGCTTAGAAGGAAAAATCAGTTAGTATGCTTAAAAATTCTTCTGTGGATGGGAGAATACAACTGTTAGAGATGACTTTTCTGAAATAATGACTGTGGCTTAAAGAATGAGGCATGAGTTAGTGATGGGCTCTGCCTGTAATCATAGCTACTTCATGGGCTGAGATTAGGAGAATTTTGGTTCCAGGCCAACCTGGGTAGAAAAGTCTGTTAACTCAGTTTCAATTGAATAAGCTGTACATTGTGGTGCCAAACTGTGAAAAATAAGTGAAAAAAAAGAAGTGAAAAATAATAGCATCAGAGTTCAGGCATGTGCCTAAGTAGGTAGTGAGACCTGTCTAAAAATTAAAATGAAATAAATCAGTGCAAAAAGGGCTGGAAGCATGTCTCAGCAGTAGAGCATCTGCCTGCCAAGTATGAGATCCTTCAAATCCCAGTACCACAAAACAAATAAACAAACAAGCAAATACATAAACTAAAGGCATCTCCTTTGCATAAAGCCAGAGGAACCATATTCAACAAAAAAGAAACCAGAAGTAAAAAGGACACACAATGTGAGTTTGCTGAATTCTAGGAATTGTGATATATATGTCTATGATGTGAGTCATTGAGGATGTTTGTATTCTGATGAAATTCATGCAACAGAACTTAAGTATTTTACTATACATCCTAGTGTACAAATGATTTTACTGAGATGAGCAAAAATGGAAGTGGGAATGTAGTACTCTGTCCATCTGATTCTGAAAGAATCCATGTAATTCATTAAGGTTAGATCTGAGAAATCTGGCCATAAAATTCAGACTCTAGAATTGTCAACATGAGAGTATACTATATTCACAAGTATGATCAAGGAAGAAGAAGAGACTCAAATCAGCAGGATCAACAATTAGAGACTGGATAATGAAATAAAAGACACCAAGATGCAGCAGTGGCTATTTAGGTAATGGGAAATCCAGCGGGATTTGACAGAGATTTGAAACGAAGAGGGATTTCATAGCAGCACAGAATAGTGTTACTGGGAAAAGGGAGAGGTGACTAATTCAAGAAAATGAGTACCAAGATGATTCACAAGTTGTTCATAAATAAAATCATAATTAAATATCTTAAAAAATATATCTCTACCATTATCTCATCAACCTATGTTTTCTTTCAAGTTTTAAAATCTGTCTGAAATAAATTAGACCCACAATACGGTGACATTACCATGTGATTGAGAAGTCTCTTGGCTCTCTTATCTGACCACAAAATAAGTTAAGTATGTTCTGTTTTCTCAATAAGCTTCTTAGATATAAGCTTCTTACATGCTTTCTCAGTGTACATTGTGTAATAAGTTGAATCACAAAGCTTCAGAGTATGGCTTGATTTGGGAAGGACGAAGAAGAATGCTGGAAGAAGTGACATTAATTAAGACACATTGTACTTATAATCTAACTTGTTGAAACCCCTTGTACAACTATTTAAGATTAAAAAATAAAATGAACAATCAACAGAAATACCAACATTATTTCAAATTGTTCAAGCAATAAATATTTTAGTTGACTTATTTGTAAAATAAATGTGGGAATTCATGCTTGTCCTAATCCTAACTTCCTATTGAGTAATACACTGTAAATAGTTTAATTTCTGTTGATATTTCAATTTTTTTAGCTTGGTTTAACCTTGTAATGTGCACTTACGATGTAAACAACATTAACTAAGATGTGATTTCCTAATTTTTCTCATACATTTTGCAACTAAAAATAATTATATGAATAATTGTAAATAGTCATTTCAGTCATTTCTCCAAATCACGTAAACAACACTTTTCTAAACTTTTGTCACATATTCGATAGTTATAATATAGAAAAGTTATAAATAATAATTGTAAAATTCAAAGGTTTGTTGGTCCTAATCTGTATTTACAAAATGCTTTGTTTTTAGTAGCAAATCCTAAAATACACTAGAGAATGACTTTCACATACTTTCTACCAACCTGTGTGTACATATGCTTCTAGCATCTATTAGCATCTATATACCTTATAGATATATTACAATCATCCCACAGTTATTATGACTGAATAAAGAGAAGTATTAACAGTATAAAAGTAATAGTACTAAGCAGTGCTGTGGCTCCAGTGGTAAAGTGCTTGCCTTGAGCACAGAGAGGCTCAAGGACAGTGTTTAGGCCCTGAGTTTAAACTCCAGGATCAGCAAAACAACAATAACAGCAACAATAAAACCTCTCTAAGTAAATTTATTAATAACATAAGAATTCTGCTCTTAAAAACAAACAGAAGGAAGGAGAGGAAGATGGCGGAGGAGAGGTTGGGGACTAAACAAACTCTCCTGTAGGAACCAGTATTAGTATCCCAGTGGAAAATCTAAAGCTAGAGAGAAACACCAAATGTATTATTATAGTACAAAGAGTTTGGCCCAAGAGGCTTTCTTCAGGCTGCTCAAACTAATGGATTTAAGAAATCAACCAAGCCACAGGACAACCAAACACCACAAGCAAACCAGAGACTCCACCACCAAGAGACTGCCTATGGAAATAGGGGAGACACAAGAACTGCTCCTGCCCCCAATTTTTTTCCCAAAGAACTTTTTTCTACTTACTTCTAAAAAAACAATCGTCCATTTTTCTCATTTTTATTTTAGTTTTTTTGGTTATTGTTGTTGTTCTTTTTTTAAAATATTTTCTTTATACTCTTTTCCCTTTTGGTCCTTTTAGTTTTTTTTTTCTTTTTGCATTACTTAATTGCCATTCTGTTCATCCCAAGAAATATACCTGTCTTTGATTATTAGACCTTATCCTTCATTGTGTGCATACTTAATTCAGATATTGATTACTCAATTTACAAACTCTCAGCCTTAACTCCATTAATTGTAGAATTATTTCTTTATACTTATATAGTTTTTAAGTGTTTCATTTTAAATTTTTTATTTTTTATCTTTTCTTTTTGTGTATCATTCTTCACCTTCCCTGCTATCCCTGCCCTTTCTCTGAATCACTCTCTAACCTTGCCTCCTTACATTCCTTCAATCTTATTTTCTCCTCACAATTCTCCCTAAACCCATTAATTTCTGTTCTGCTGACCACTTACTTGATTTTTCTTAGTCCATTGATCCCTAGCTGTTTGTTGTTGAACTAGATTTTATCTGTTGAAACTAGATTGTATCTGTACCCATTTTGACTGGATCAAACAATCTGTGCAACTACAGGGCTCTGGTTGATGCTTGCCTTAAAACAATGTTCTAGCTCAGAATTGGTTTGTGTATCATACCCAAATGGTGTAGAACAAGCAGAAACACAAGAAAAATGGCAAGTCCAGGTATTTCAACTCCCACTCATGACAATCAGGCAACAGAATAGTCAATGCATAACTCAGAGGAGAGTTCCCAAAATGCTCTACAAACAATACTGGTAAACATGCTGAATGAAAACTTTGAAAGCCTCTGAAGGTCCCACTGTGAGCGTGATAGAGAAATGCAAGAGCATGAAGAGAATAATCAAAGATTAATATGGGCATATCGGGAGCATGTTGAGGCTAATAGAGAAATTGTGTGAGTGGGATGAGAATAGGCAAAGATTAATTGAGACATTCATGGAATCCTCAGACAGCTGGAGGAATACAGGGAGGCTACAAAGGGAATGTTGAATGAAGACTAACAGAAAGAGAAGGATCCAACGAAACCATAACCATTCAACTAAGAGATTTGAGAATGAATACTGAAAACCAAATTAAGGAAGTAAAGAAGTCCATACAAGATCTAAAAAAAAGTTCCAAAAAAGAATTTGAAACCATAAAATCTGACCAATTAGAAGGAAAATAATTTTTTTAAGTAGAAAGTCTTATCAGTAGGTTAGACCATGCAGAAGACCAAATCTCTAGGATTGAAGATGGCCTAGAAATTATAGAGGAAGAAGAGACAAGTATTCAAGAAAAATCCAAGAAATATGATAGATCTAGCCAACGTTTAGAAGACACTATCAGAAAGCTTAATCTGAGGATAATGGGTGTGGGAGTAGCACCTAGAGACAGAAGTGAATGGTCTAGAAAGTTTATTTAACAAGATCCTAGCAGAGAACTTCCCAAACATGCAAAAAGACAGGCCTCTTCGACTACAAGAAGCATTTAGAACCCCAAATATGCCAGACCAGAACAAGACATCCCACTGTCATATTATAATCCCCACAGGATCAATTCAGATCAAGGAAAGGATCCTTAAAGCTGTCAAGGAGAAAAGATCAATCACTTATAAAGGGAAACCAATCAGAATAACTTCAGATTTCTCAGCAGAGACAATTAAAGCAAGAAGAGCCTGGAATGATGTATGCTATGCCCTAAAAACAAACAACTATCCAAGAATACTGCATAAGGCTAAACTTTCCTTCATAACAGAAGGTGAAAATAAAAACTTTCCTTAGCAAAGAAAAATTGAAACAGTATACCTCCACCAAACCAGCCCTAAAAAGATACTTAAAGATGTCCTACAGATAGAAAACCAACAAGACCACAATAAAGGCCAAGAAACAGTCCCCAAACAGATAATTCAAGAAGCACAGGAAAAACCCAGTTGCGGTAGCCCCCAAGAAGGTGGATAACACGGCAGGAACTACAAAACATGTCTCAGTCCTAACTCTCAATATCAGTGCACTTAACTCTCCAATTAAGCCATATAGATTGTCTAGTTGGATCAAAAATCAAGATCCTTCTATCTGCTGTCTTCAAGAAACACACCTTGCACACAAAAACAAACATTCTGAAAGTGAAAGACTGGAATAAAATCTACCAAGCAAATGGCCCTCATAAACAGGTGGGAGTTGCAATCCTAATATCATATAAAATAGACTTCAAATTAAAATTTGTAAGAAGAGATAAAGAAGGTCTCTATATACTAATTAAGGGATCTCTCCTTCAGGAGGATATTACAGTTCTAAATATCTATTTGTCAAACAATGGAGCCCCCAAATTTATCCAAGAAACACTACTTTCCCTAAAATCACACATTGATCCAAAAACATTAATTGTTGGGGATTTTAATACACCACTAGTCCTCCTGGATAGGTCAACCTTGCAAAAACTCAACAGAAAAATCTCAGACATAAACAATTGCATAGATCATCTAGACTTAACAGTCATCTACCAAATATTTCACCCAGCAGTGTCAGAATACATGCTCTTCTCAGCAGCACATGGAACATTCTCCAAAATGGACCACAATCTAAGTCTAAAGCAAATCTGTCCAAACTCAGAAACATTGAAATTATGCCCTGCATTTTCTCAGACCACAAGGGAATAAAAATAGAATTCAACACCAAAAGCCACCAAAGGAAATCCTATAACACATGGAGGCTGAACAACACACTGTTGAACCACCAGTGAGTGGGTCATGGAAGAGATTATAAAGGAAATTCAAATGTTCATGATATTTTACAAAAGTGAACACTATCAGCTTCTCTGGTACACAGCAAAGGCAGTACTCAGAGGCAAGTTCATAGTTCTGAGTTCCTACATTAACCTAAAGCTCCTTGAAAAAGAGCAACAAGCTAAAACCCATTCCAGTAGATGAAAACAAATATTTAAAATTAAATCAAAATTGAATGAATTAGAGTCCAAAAATTAAAAAAAATTATTGAAAGAATCAACAAAATAAAAAGTTGGTTCTTGGAAAAAATTAAGAAAATTGACAGACCTTTAGCAAATCTTAGCAGAAAAAGAAGAGGACATACCAAAATGAACAAACTCAGAGATGAGAATGGAAACATCACCACAAAAAAACCCCAAGATTCAGAATAAAAGAAGGGAATACTTCTCAAACCTTTATGCTAATAAGTTTGAGAATCTGAAAGATATGACTGAATTTCTAGCAAATATTGACATGCCGAAACTAAACCAAGATTATTTAAACCAACTTAACACAACCATATCAAGCATTGAAATAGAAACAATTATTAGAGACATCCCACCCAAGAAAAGCCCAAGACTGGATGGATTTACAGCAGAATTCTACAAGGCCTTCAAAGCAGAAGTCATACCAGCACTCCTCCAACTCTTCAATGAAATTGAAAGTGAAAGTTCATTACCAAACTCTTTCTATGAAGCTATCCTAACCCTCATCCCCAAACCAGGCAGGGACTCATCAGAGAAAGAGAACTATAGATCTATTTCTTCGATGAACATCAACGCAAAACTTCTCAACAAAATTTTGGCCAATTGACTTCAACAACTCATCCAAAAAAATCATACACCATGATCAGACAGGATTCATTTCAGGGATGCAAAACTGGTTCAATATACACAAATCATTTAATATAATTCATCACATCAACAAGAGCAAGGATAAGAACCACATGATTATCTCAATAGATACAGAAAAAGCATTTGACAAGATCCAACATCCTTTATGCTTAAAGCTCTGGAAAAACTAGGAATCCATGGAACATCGCTCAATATATTAAAGGCTGTATATGACAAACCTACAGCCAGCATTATACTTAATGGTGAAAAGTTAAAGCCATTTCCTCTAAATTCAGGAACAAGACATTGATGTCTGCTCTCTCCACTCCTCTTCAACTTAGTATCAGAATGCTTATTAGGGCAACAAAATAAGATACAAATATAAAGGTGATCCAAATAGGGAAAGATGAAGTAAAACTATCCCTCTTTGCAGATGACATGACTTGTATTTAAAGAACCCGATGGACTCCATTCCCAAGTTACTTGAGCTGATTGAAAACTTTGGCAAAATAGCAGTGTATAAAATTAATGCACAGAAATCAATGGCTTTCTTATGTGCCAATACAAGAAGAACATGGCTGAAATAATGAAAGAACACTTTTAAATAGCCCCACAAAAAATAAAATAACTAGGAATTAATTTAATTAGAGGTGAAGAACCTCTATGATGAATACTTTAAAAGCCTGAAAATGGAAATTAAAGCTGAATAAAGGAAGTAGAAAAGACTCCCATGCTCCTGGATTGGTAGGATGAAAGTGGCAATACTTCCCAAGGCTATCTACAAATTCAGTGCTATATCTACCAATATTCCAACCTCATTCTTCAATGAAATATAAGAAGCAATCCAAAAATTCAAATGGAACAATAAAAGACAACGAATAGAAAAAACAATTCTTAGAAGAAAGAACAGCATTGGAAGAATATCAATTCCAAATTTCAAACTCTAGTACAAAGCCATAATAATCAAAACAGCTTGGCACTGGCACAAGAACAGATATGAGGACCAATGGAATAGGACTGAAGGCCCAGAAATGAACCCACAAAGCTACAGCTACCTATTTTTTGACAAAGGAACTAAAAATATAAAATGGAAGGAAAACAACCTTTTCAGTAAATGGTGCTGGCAAAATTGGTTAAACACCTGTAGAAAACTAAAGCTAGATCTGTATTTATCACCCTGCACCAGAATCAACTCCAAATGGATCAAAGACCTCGAAATAAAAGCACACACCCTGAAAACCGTACAGGAAGGAATAGGAGAAACTCTGGGTCTCCTGAGCACAGTCTTAATAGAGACACAGAAACACAACAAATCAAAGAAATGTGATTGGATGAAACGGCAGAACTTCTGCCTGGTAAAGGACATAGCTAGCAACATAAATAGAAAGCCCACAGATTGGGAGAAGATCGTCACTAGCCATATAACAGACAAGGGTCTCATATCTAGAAATTAAACCTCCCAACAACAAATCCTCAAAGAAACAACTGCCTGATAAATAAGTGGGCTAAAAACTTAAAGAGAGACTTCTCTGAAGAGGAAATCAGAATGGCCCTTAGACACATGAAGAAATGCTCAGCTTCTCTAGCCATAAAAGAAATGCAAATCAACACAACATTGAGATTCCACCTCACCCCAGTTAGAATGGCTATAATCAAGAAATCTAGTAACAAGAGATGCTGGAGGGGATGTGGACAGAAGGGAACCCTACTGCATTGTTGGTGGCAGTGTAAACTTGTCCAACCACTCTGGAAAGCAGTATGGAGGTTCCTGAAAAGACTCCACATAGAACTCCCCTATGACCCACCAATTCCACTTTTGGGCATTTACCCAAACGATCACATGCTAAAGCTACCAGCACAACTATGTTCATTGCAGCACTATTCACCATACCTAAGATATGAAACCAACCCAGATGCCCCTCAGTAGATAAAAGGACCAAAAATGTGTTATATGTATATATATATATATATATATATATATATATATATATATATATATATACACACACACACACACACACACACCCTCACACACACACAATGGAATTCTATGCTTCCATCAGAAAGAATGACATTGCCCCATTTGTTAGGAAATGGAAAGACTTGGAAAAAATTATACTAAGTGAAGTAAGCCAGGCCCATAGAAACAAAGGTTGATGGTTTCCCTTATTTAAAGTAACTAGTACATGTCTATGATAAGCAAAATAGGTCAAAAGCTATGTACATATGACCATATAAGATGTTAAGTGAGATGAACCCCAAGACAGGGACACAGGGTTTTGTTTTTCTTGCTTGCTATTGTTTTTAATATATTTATAATGCACTATGTGATTCTCTTGTTTCTTTTGTATGTTATTCTCCTTGTTATAATCCCTGTTTTCACTGTATCTGATTCAGGTGTCCTGCATCTTGTATATACATTTTTATAATTTGGGAGATGCACAAGATACTCTGTATGTTGTAAATGAACTTTACAGTTTTCTTGGGGGGGGCAGGATGAGGAGTTGCGAAGGTATGGTGGAAAGGGGTGGTAGGGGAATAACAAAGTAAGAGGTAACAATGCTTGATAGGAAATGTACTCATTATTCTACTCATGTAACTGTAACCCCTCTGTACAGTATTTTTACAAAGAAAAAACCAAAAAATAGTACTAAAAATCTTAAAGTTTACTTAGACAAATGACACAAAGTTTGACAATATTGGTAACCACATATTTGACAAGACATTATCAATGTATAAGATGATAACACATCATTAAAGAAAAATATAGCAATTGATTATTGGAGCTAAGTTAATATCACTTTTATAGGATAATTAGTGATAGATCTAAACTGTATAGTTAACATGTGATTACAACAGTAGAACAGCTTTTCACAGTAGTCATTTGGTGCCATAGAACTGTTTTTACAAAAGCTCACAGTAGTTCGAAATATTTACACCCTGATTTTCTGTTTCCTAGTTAGGCTTCAAATTGGTCACTGTAATCAAGACTTACAAAGTATCTTTTCACTATTAGGAAGCTCTTTCTCTTAGTGTAATGTGACAATTTTTACTCACATTTCTATTATCTTTCCCCATTTGGAGGTTATACATTCTGTTATAGAATGGAAGAGTAGCAGAAGAAACTGGAGAACACATTGGTTTTGTGACCTCCAATTTGGATATGTTGACCTAAGCATTCCTCTTTCATACCCGGGAACTTGAGATACTTCAATCATAAGGCTGAAAGATTTCCAGCCATCCTGTAGGGAATTCCCTTTGGGAGTTTGCTCTGGCTTTCCTCTTTCATCTTCAGATCAATAGGTCAAGCGGACATCTCAACTATAGAGGTATCTAATTAGAAGTAAAGACAAAAAGAATTTTAATTAATACCACCAGGGAATATTAGTTAATAGGTAGGGAGCATAGGCATTTTGGATGATAATGGAAAAATGTGAAGTAGTAAAACAGGAGTTGGGAGCTAGAAATTAGAGTCCATAATAGGTAGTCTCAGCACCCTAGTTTTATTTATGTATTTTTGCTTTATTGAGGATTAGACTTAAGACCTGGTGCATGATAGGCAATCACTCTGTCACTGAACTGAACCTCATTCCTAACACCCCAATTTAGAGTGACTCATTTGGTCAGTTCATAATGTATATTTTAAAACTTAAGGAATGGTTAAAGAATTTTGCTAAAAATTATATATCATGTCTCTTGCTCTCTAAAGAAAATCAGATAAGAGATAATTTATTTCATGTTAAAGAAAGTTAGAGCAGAAGAACTGGCAGGAAAGACTTTATTCCAAACTATTGAAATATAGGAAGCATATTGAATTCATTTCCGCCAAAACAAAATGTAGGTACGTTTTGAAGTGCTCATGTGATCTGTTGGAGAATATTAGCACAAATTTTGTTTGTGTAATTAGGATGTCTGTGTATGATAATTGGTACTTGTTGAAGTTAGGATCCCACAGGTACTGAGTTATGTTGGTCCTACCTTTTTTGGCTATCATAATTCTAGCAGATTTCATTTCAAAGAGATCATAGAAATTCTTTTCCTGGAAAGAAAGGTTATAAGTCTAATAGGAAGAAATATATCGATGGTTAAGCAAGTAGAGACAATGCTAAGTTTGTCTTGTTCCACAGGTATAAGAATAATGACTTAAAGACTCACTGTTTGTCTGTGAGAATGTCCACACATTATTCAAAGCAATGTGCAGAGACTTCTGGAAAATCTGGACTGTAATTTGTCAGCTCCTCAGAGTTCAATGTCATGGCCCTACCCCTCACCTGCTATGACTTCTCACATTGTTTTGAAAGAACTCAGTTTTACAGCCTGGAATCAAAGGCTGCTGTGCTGAAGCACAAATGTTATTTGCCTCATCTTCAGCCAGCAGGAAATCCCTGGAGAGGGTGTTGTAAGAAAGAAGGCGAGAAGTGAGGTTGAAGGGAAAAGCAATTGCTTCTGACTGCTAATGTTTAATCTGTCCCCTACAGAAATGAAAGCAGCCTTTTATCTTTGAGGAGAATAAGGTGATTTAGAAGGGGAACAAGATGATACCACAGTAGTTGCTGCTGATGCCTTCGTGGTAAATTCAATTCAATGCATGACTTATGTGAATTTAAAGACAGAGATAAACTTCACTAATATAATGGCTTCTGGGGAATAATTCAGAATTTCTTTGAAATCTCTTAAACTATAGTTGCCTGGCTGTTCTAGGTTATATTGTAGTGGTGGTGGTGTTTGATCTACTACATATAATGACGTGTCATCTTTCCTGTCATCTTCATAGAAAGGTGTCCTAGGCTGAAGTCTGATTCATGTTGAAAAGTCAAGAGAGAGGTATTTCATTTCTCAAAACTAAGAAACTCATAACTCACTATAAGTCTAATGATAACACATAAGTATTTTAATAAATGTTTCATAATCAATTTATCTGTGGTTTTTGTTTCCCAAAATATGAATTTGCTATCCATATTCAAGAGACTCTTGTATTATAATCAACTTATATTGAATAATAAAATCATGACTACTATAGAATGTTCAGAATACTTACAGTTTTGTAACTCTCTACATTACCTCTTTTTATATTAATGGTTCTCCCTAGTACATTAATATGAAATATTGTAGGAAAATATTTTTCCTTAAAGTTATTTTCTAAAAAAAAAGGTATCTTGTACCTTTGAAGAAAAAAATAGTATTTAACTATTTTGCTCAAAATCAGATAAGACAAATGACACACAGTTAAATTGTACATTTTATATGTATTGAGAAATGAATACACATATGAAAATCTTATTGTCACTAATGAACATAAATCATCCACGTTTCCTTTTCCTGTTGTTCTGTTTGTTTCATCTTATGAAGTTCAGTTAAATTTTCTAGAATTTTATAAAAATAGAATTATTTGGTTGTACTTTTCTAGTCTATTTCAACTTGTTGTTCTTGAAATTCAGCCATGTTCTCTGTGCATGAAGAGTTCATTTCTTGCAAATTGCCTAGAAATATTCTTTGCAAGATAATCCAAAATTTATTCACTTATTCATAGATACATGGGCCATTTTGAGTTTCAGCTAACATAAGTAAGTCCACAAGAATGTTTGTGTACAAGTAATTAAAATTACATGCTTTGATCTATTGGTTAAATATCTAGCACGTAAGTAGCTGGAATATATTAGATGCTCATATTAAATTTTAAGAAATCACCAACAGTTTTTTCTAAAATGGTTGTAGCTTTTTACATTCCTACCAGAAAAGTTCATGTCCTGTGTATAAGGAAGCCAAGTTTTCCATTCTGACTGGTAAAAATCATGTCTTATCCTTGCTTTTATGTTCTAATTCAACATTGTTACTATTAACCCTTGCTTTTCGGTGGATCAATCCTTAGCCCTAAATTAAGTACCTCAGACATTTATAATAATGACATACTAAAGGGAAAGTCTCTTGTAACAATGGGATGTACAAGACACTGTTGAACAACAAACTTACAATTTGTGGGGGGGAGTGCAGTTGTGGAACTGGGAGAGAAGGGATTGTAGGGGAAAAACAAAGGAGGAGGCAACAATGCTTGAAAAGAAATGTACTCTTTACTTTGTTCATGTAACTGTAACCCCTCTGTACAGTATTTTCACAATAAAAAATTATACAAAAATCCCCCCCTCACAAAAAACTCTGAAGCTTTTTAACTAGCTTTTTTTCTTGCTAGTACTTGTTCTTGCTAAGTCCTCTGTGCTTGATTCGCCATTCCCCAACCCCTGATCTCTTTCATTCTAGGTCAAGTGGTCCACTAGACTCCACCTGGGTTTATGGTCCCTGTTCCTTTGGCTGGAACCTCTAAAGGAAGGGAGTTGGGAAAATGACAGGGACTGCCTTTCTGTTTTGTGTCAATGAATACTGTCATTTGCTGCCTGATTCGTAGAATTTTAAAAACTAATTTTGTATATTTTGTCATTTCTGCTTATTTCAGAGAAAAAAAATGTGGCTTATTATTCTCTCCTAGTTGACAAAAATGTTATTTTAAAATTGATTTTTATCACATTACATTGTAAGATTCCCTGAGTTAATCCCTCTGATTCCCATAGATCCTTACTCTTCGTTTGTGGTAAAATTACAGTGTTCATTTGGAAGTCATTTTTTTCCCTTCTGAAGCATTTTATCTGATGAAACAACAATCAAAACTGCTTGTCTGGAGCTTATTTTCAGTGTTAAGTGTGGGGAGTTGGACAGTTGTTTGTGATCAAAATGGTATAAATAAAATGAGTTTGATTTTGGAGTTTTCTTTCCTTCTATATGCTCACTTTCATCATGTCTAAATTAGAATAATTAGGCTCTCCTGATTATGACTTCGTCCTCAAGGAAAACTTTCTATTATTATTTTTAGTCTTTGCTAAAACACAGGCTGATAAGTTAACAGAATTTTCCCCCTCCCCAATGTCCCTGCTTTAAAAAAATGTGATTTTATTGACTTGTCACCAGAATTAACCATCTTAAATTCTTTTCTTGTTTGGAAAAAGGCATATTATAGGAAAACTATTAGTGAGTTTGCAGTAATACTATGATCAAAATCAAATTGGTTAGAAAGACACAGTTAACAAGCTACAAAGACTATAGCATAGGAGATCTTTGCCAGCTATACATCACACAGATGTCTAATATCTAGAACATATAGAAAACATTAACAAGAGAAACTCCCAAATAATCAACAACCCAATTAATAAATGGTCAAACGAAATAAATAGAGACTTCTCAGACAAAGTTAAAATAGCCTACAGACATTTGAAGAAATGCCCAACATCGTTGTCCAAAAAGCAAATGCAAATCAAAACAACAGTGAGATTTCACTTCACCCCAGTTAGAATGGCCAACTAAAAACAGTAACAGATGTGAGAGCAGATGTGGATAAAAAGGAACCCAATACAATGTTTCTGGGAGTGTAAACTAGTACAACCACTCTTGAAAGCAATGTAGAAGTTCTCCTCTGAAAACTAAAAATAAACTACCCTATGACGTAGTAATTTCAGTCCTAGGCATTTATCCAAAAGATTACAAATAAAGCCACCAGCAAAACCATGTTCACTACAGCACTATTTACCATAGCCAAGATATGAAGTCAGTCCAGCTGCCCCTCAACTGACAGATCAAGAAAACCTCGTAAATAAGCATAATGGAATTCATGTTAAATGAGGTTAAGTCAAGACCAGAGAGACAACGATAGAGGTTTTCTCTCCTATGTGGAAGCTAGAATTAATCTATCAATGTATAGCTATGCACACTAAAGTGGAATCCAAGTGGAATCCAGTTATATTAACCAAAATATGGTAGATTCAGGGTAACTCAAATAAAGGAATTCCATAGAAAAGCTAACTCACAAGCCAACAAAACAAACACTAAAAATCATGTACTTGGATGTGTGAGGGGGACAGAGTCAAATGGAGGGGGAGACAAACAAAGAACAGAAGAAAGGAAAATGCAGTCATAAAATTTAATATTTTATTCTATAAAATTAAAAACAATGGACAGAGAGGGGGTATTGGGATGGATGCAAGAGAATGCTGAAAGGGGGGGGGCATTGATCTAGATGTGCTGCATTCATCTACCACAATGTCATATGGCAACTCCTTTGTACAACTAGTTAAAGGTAAAACTGAAATCTTTACAAATAAATGAAAAATAGTTTTACAATAGGTAAAATAAAATGGAAAAAAGAGGTATAATTCAAGGGAAAGAAGTCAAAGTTGCATGGTAGAAATATAAAGTGTGAAATGCTAGAGACAAGCTGGAGCCTAAAAAAAAATAAAATAAAAAGTATTTGTGTCTACTTTGTACTGCTTTGTCTTTTTGGATTTCACCCCAAATCTGGTTGTACTCTGAAATCTTTCCTAAGTTTTATGAAGCAGGCTGAATTTTGTGGTGGGAAAAAGTCTTAATAAACTGTCACTAATAGATATACTGCGGTGAGGCTTGAGTGCTTTCATTCACAAGGGGTAATTTATATAAATTACAAAAAGTAGTTGCAGTGGAAGTTTGAGATAATCACTTGTCTTTATTTTGTCCAATGCCAGAATAACATTTATAAGCTTGGTCCAATGAATGATTTCTTTGGCAGAATAGAAGCGGCTCATGTCAAAACATCTCTGCTGTATTAGCTATCTATTGCTGTTGAAAACATCATCTCTAAATTTAGTATCACAAAAAAAAACAACATTCAGTACCTCATGTTACTTGTGTTAGGAATCAGGCTTGTCTTGGCTGTGAGTCCTTAGGTAAAAGCCTGACATGAGATTAGACAGGGTAAGCTGGGGTATGGTCCCATCTAAAGGCTTGATTGAGACAGTATGCATCTGAAGGGCTTTATACTTCCTGCTAATTATTAAGTAATTGATTGTTTATGGCATTCAGTTTCTTGCTTGTGGTGCAGCAGAGACCTTCTTTACTTTCTGACTTTAGAGACTTCTTCCTAGGATAAAGAACAATATGCAAATTGGCTTTCTTCAGAGAGATAAACAGGCATATTCTTGTATTTTAATGTCAGAAGTGACATGCCAGCATATATTGAGACCAATGCAGGGCCTATATTTGAAAAGGAGGTATTGCACAAAGACACAAATAGGCAAGGATAATACCCAATGGAAACAATATATAACAATTAATGATCATTGCAGTCAATCAACATAAAGCATGAATTAAATCAAGACCTCAAATACCATAGAAATCTTCCCTAATGTTGGTTAAGAAAACCTTTGGACCATGCTTGACCTTTTCTAATTATAATACAAAGGTGGGAGTGAACTTCACTGTCAGAAATGCAGGCTTAATTATGGTTACTTACTCGTAATTAAGTACTATTTTGTTGAACGTGTAGAAAGGTTTGGACATTCTTATTGCATATTTTCCTTTAAAAAGTTGATTGTATGCCAAAAATTTTGACATGCACTGAACTAAATTTTATTGTGTGCCCACATAGTAAGAAATAATTAGCATGGGCAAGATGAAAGTACTTTTTCTAAAGTGAATCACTCCAACAGAAGGCCAATTAAGAAATAAGCCCGATACCCCAGCCCCCAATACCTCTTCCAAAAGGAAAACAAGTAAGTCTTGCTCCATGTAGATAAACATTTTAAGTGTATTTAAGGTCAGATTATCTCATTTGACAGCAAGGTCATACATGTATATCCTGGAATCTGTTGGCTTTTCTCTCTAATTTCATGTTTCTGTTAATGATATGAAATGCATATATCTTCAGCATCATCTCTTACCACTCTCCATCTTCAGTCAGTTGCTGAGTTGTTCATTTCACACATAGTGGTTCTGCCTCCATTTAATCAGTCTGTTTTTATAGTTATCATGCAAGTTTTCTTTCTATTAAATGATTTTGACAAGCTTTCCTGGAATTATTGATTCAAAAACTTATTTTCAAAACTGTCAGGTTTTCTTCTAAGTATTTCAAATTTCAAATAATTCACTAACATTCCCAGGGGTAAAATTTATTTCCTCAAACTCCTTATCTAGCATTTCACATAGAGTTAACTAAATTTGAGGTTGACTTTGCTATCTCCCTCCACTGTAGTTGCTTATAAGGCTAGTTACTGTATTTATTTGGGTATTTTGAATTATATAATTCCATATCCATCACTAAGCCTAGCTTACTAACATACCTAAATGTGTCATGGACCCTTACTGACTGTGCTATGTAGAAGAAATAGTCACTTGTCTTAAGTTATGTTAATACATAATGTTGCACTATTTTTTGTTCAGATATGCTTAGAACACAAGGTAGTATTATTCATCAATGCTTCATACCAATGATTTGCCATACCATTTTACTGTAGAAGACTTTCAATGTAAGTAAAGATTCAATTAGGTGGATAGAAAGTTAAGTGGTATGGGAAAGAATATCAGCTCATCCTCACATACACATATGTAACCACCCACAAACCTCACTCCTATAATATTTTGCTTGAACACGCCCAGTGTTCCATTCTGTTGCCACTCTACTGCATGTGCTTGAGGAAAATGTGTGATAATAATCTAAAAAGTCTAATACATTTATAACATATAAACTTATAATGCAAATTTATAATCATTATTTTACTGTCTTACTACAAATTAACTAAACTTTGTATGAAATTGTATTAAGTTTGTATTAGATATTGGCATAAAAACAATTTTCCAGAAAGTTTAAAAATTCCCCCGAAGGCACACAGAATAAATACAAAGTTTCTTGTAACTACCAGTAGGAAGGGCGAGGACGAATGGAGAAAGCACGAATGGCTGCATGTGCCGAAATATCCCATGCATGCGATGAGAATGGGGCAGTGAAACCTCTCCTGCATTTGTCTCAGAAGGGGAGGGATGATGATGAGAAGTGAGAGCTGGGTTGGTTTGATCAAGGTACATTGCATCCATATATGGAACTTTGCAATGAAAGCCCTCTGTGCAAGCCATCCATGCTAATAAAGTAAGGAAAATATTATTCCAGGTAGAGTTTCATATAGTTCTGTTATTAAATATTCTTGAACCACTCGATGGTGGCTCCTACAAACACCACTGGCTCACTATGACAGCTCCCCAAACTAGGAATTTATATCTTATGCATACAGTGTAACTAGAACCTCTGTATGTAAAAAATTCAGAAAATCAATCCTGATAAACTTCCCTTAAATTCTTCACTGAGGTTATTCCTTAAGAGCTCCTATCCATCTTAGACATTTAATTTTCCAGGTCTTGGCTGCGGAACACAATGTGGAGAGGTAGAAATGGTTCTGGACTTGTTACCAGATGACCTAAGGTCAAGGCCTTGCTCTGTCATTTACAAATCTTCTGATCCAAGTCAGTCACTTAGCCTTTCTCATTTCCTTTCCTTAGTTTTAGAATAGAGATAAAATATCTCATAATGAATTTGACATGATAAATTGAGTTAATACGAAAGCTTATTGCAAGATAAAGAGGGTTATACAATCAAAGGCGTGCTGATTACTATTATTTAATCTTAACTTTGAAGTGTGCTTGCTTAACATTGAAGACTTCTTTCACAATGTGCTCTCTGAGCCCTTTCATTATTTTGAAATTCCATGCTAAAAGCTCCTTGTTCAGATAAATTTTTTGTCCACAATGTTCAAATTGGACCTTTCTCATTAGTCAAGATCAAGTCCACATTTCTGTTTTATGTAAAGATTGATATACAGAGGGGAAAATGTGATCAAATCCTCATTGTCATAAAAACCAGGTCACCAAAGACTGTAGTTATAGCTTAAAGCCTACTTTCACAGTTTTTTTTTTTTTTTTTGGCTAGGGAAGGAGTGGGGGATGTTAAAGGTAAAGCCACTTCTAGAAAATATGACAGGCATGATTTTAAAGGTTATTTAGTGACCTCAGAAATCCACTGTATCTTCCTAGACAATGAAATAAGAAGTGAATTATTGAAATAAAGAATGAGGTGACAGGATGAGAGACAGAAAAGGAACCTAGGCAGTGTAAATTAGAAATAGCATTATATTAAACGTGCCAAGTAAAAATAGGTCAAAGAACAATCAGGTTATTTAATGTAAAAATAGAACAACTGGAATGGTTTTTAAAAATGCAATGTCTAACATGTTGGTTAAAACCCCTTAGTGGTTTTCACTGTATTTGGAACTAAGTTACAATTTTCTGTGTTTTTGTCATTTATAATAACTCTGTGTGATTGTACATACATGAATATTTTTTTCTATTAATTCTTTCTCTTCTTTAGTTTCATGACTAGAAAAGACATTTTATATTTGTGGACATACTTATATTTAATAAATATTCAGTGAATATTTCTTTTTTCAGTTTATGTAATTAAATCTAATAATAGACTATTTGAATTTTTGGTACATTAAAAAAATCTGGCCTCTTGTCATTTTCAATAAAGTTGAGTAATAGAAAGGTATATCAACTACAAAGGTATATCAATACATATATATATATATAAATCTTTAACAGTATATTTCAAAATTATTTGGTGAATGAATATGAGTAAGTGTCTGTTCATTTTTGTTGTGTGCTTTTTTATGTTTTTTTATTGTGAAAATATTGGACATATTTATACGATGATTTCTTTGTTGCTTTGTATGTCCCTTTCCCACCGTATAACCCCTGCTTTCACTGTATTTGATGTTAGTATAATTTGTGGAGGGGAAGGGAAAAAACAAATTGTTTAAATAGGGATACAGGTGGACCCATTGCAACAATGAGATGTATAAATCGTTATGTCAAAAAACGAACTTTACAACGTTGGCCGGTGTAGGGGGGGAGATGGGAAAGGATGGGAAGGGGAAACAAAGGAGGAGGCAACAATGCTTGATAAGAAATGTACTTATTATCTTGCCCATGTAATTGTAACCCCTCTGTATGATATTTTCACAATTAAAGAAAAATATTGGACAGAGGGGTTATAGTTACATGAGCAAGGTAATGAGTACATTTCTTATCAGGCATTGTTGCCTCCTCCTTTTGTTTTTCCCCTATCATCCCTTCCCTCCTACCTCCACAACTACACGCCCCCTCCCTCGCCCCCAAATTGTAAAGTTCGTTTTGCAACATAGGGTTTTGTACATCTCATTGTTGCAATGGGCCAACCTGTATCCCTATTTAAGCATTTTGTTTTTCTGCTTCCCCTCCCCAAATACAGTGAGAACAGGAGTTATACCATGGGGGAGGAACATACAAAGCAACAAAAAAAAAAATCACATGGTGCCTTATAACTACATTAGAAACAATAGCAAGAAAGATAAAACCACTTGTGGCCCTATCTTGTGGTTCATTTCGTTTATTTAATCTTATCTGGTCATATGTACATAGCTTTTGATCTTTTCTGCTTGTCCCAGACATATACTAGTTATTGCAAGTAAGGGAAACCATAGGACCTATGTTTCTTTGGGCCTGGCTTACTTTACTTAATATAATTTTTTCCAAGTCTTTCCATTTCCTAACAAATGGGGTGATGCCATTCTTTCTGATGGAGGCATTGAATTCCTGTGTGTGTGTGTGTGTGTGTGTGTGTGTGTGTGTGTGTATCACATTTTCTTGATCATTCATCTACTGGGGGATATCTGGATTGGTTCCATATCTTAGTTATGGTAAATAATGCTGTAATAAACATAGTTGTGCTGGTAGCTTTAGTATGGTCTTGTTTGTGATCATTTGGGTAAATGCCCCAAAGTGGGATTGTTGGGTCATAGGGGAGCTCTACGTGAAGTCTTTTGAGTAACCTCCATACGGCTTTCCAAAGTGGTTGAACAAGTTTATACTCCCACCAACAATGCAGTAGGTTTCCCTTCTGTCCACATCCCCTCCAGCATCTGTTGTTATTAGTGTTCTTGATTATAGCCATTCTAACTGGGGTGAGGTGGAATTTGCAATTCTTTTATGGCTAGAGAGGTTGAACATTTCTTCATGTTTCTATTGACCATTCTTATTTCCTCTTCAGAGAAATTTCTCTTTAAGTCTTTAGCCCACTTATTTATCGGGCAGTTGTTTCTTTGAGGATTTGTTGTTCAGGGATTTAACTTTTTTGAGTTCCAAGTATATTTTAGATATGAGCCCCTCGTCTGTTGTATGGCTAGTGAAGACCTCCCAATCCATGTGCTTTCTATTGATCTTGCTAGCTATGTCATTTGCCATGAAGAAGCTCTGCAGCTTCATGCAATCCCATTTGTCCAACCTTTCTTTGATTTGTTGTGTTTCTGGGTCTCCATTAAGAAAAATTTGGCCTGTACCAAGGAGACCTAGGGTTTCCCCTATTCCTCCCTGTAATGTTTTCTGGGTGTCTGCTTTGACTTTGGGGTCTTTGATCTATTTCAAGTTTATTCTGATGCAGAGTGATATATGGGGATCTAACTTTAGTTTTCTACAGGTGTCTAACCAATTTTGCCAGCACCAGTTACTGAAGAGGCTGTCTTTCTTCCATTCTATTTTTTTAGCTCCTTTATAGAAGATTAGGTGGCTATAGGTGTGTGGGTTCATTTCTGGGTTTTCAATTCTATTCCATTGGTCCTGAGGTCTGTTCTTGTGCCAGTACCAAGCTGTTTTGATTACTATGGCTTTGTAGTAGAGTTTGAAATTTGGTATTGATATTGTTCCTCCAGCAACCCCAAATAGACCAAACCAGACAGGACATCCCACTGCCACATTATAATCCGCACAGAATCAATTCAGACCAAGGAAAGGATCCTTAAGGCTGTCAATATGTGCTTCTTCTTATAACTCAGTAATCATTAAAAAAATCCAAGTAGGTATTCTAGAAACTGAGTTTGACTTTATATCAACTATGGATAAGTGTAGGAAGCTTTTCCCATTTCTTATTAATTAAGTATGTAATTTTAGTTTTTTTTTTTAATTTTTTTTTTTTTGGTCTGGTAATGGGGCCTGAACTCTGGGCCTGGGCTCTATCCCTTAGCTCTTCAGCTCAAGGCTAGGGCTCTACCACTTGAGCCACAGCGCCACTTCCGGTATTTTTCTTTTTGCTTATGTGGTGCTGAGGAATCGAACCCAGGGCCTCAGGCATGCAAGGCAAGCGCTCTACCACTGAGCCACCTTCCCAGCCCTAATTTTAGTTTTTTACTTTAAAAATTTGTTTTTATTATTACGGTGTTGAACACAGAGAACTACCATTTCACAAATCAGGTTCTGAGGACATTTCTTTTTGGATAATGTCATCCCTTCTTTTACTTTCCTCTAGTTTCTCCCTCCCATCCCTCTCCACATGCCACACAGTTCATCTTCCACATAGTGTATACTGAACACCATGACTGCATTTTCCATCCTTCTTCCTCCCTTTCTGCCTCCCCTATTTAATCTTCCTAGAAGAAAAAAGATACACAAAGGAAAAGCAAACACCACCATCACCACCACCATCAATAACAACAACAACAACAAAACCATGTTTCCATTTCCTGGAGTTTCTGTCAAATAATATTTTAAATGTTCAGAGAAGTCACCCTTTGTGTTCCTCCTCTAAGGCTACTTTCTTTTAATCTTTTTGTGTGTGAATGCCTAGAGTCCTGCATAATGTATCACGTCCAGTTACATTTTAGATCTAACTTCCACATATGAGAGAAAACATGTGTATTTGTCTCTCTGAGTTTGACTTACCTCATTTAGCATGGTTTATTCTAGGTCCATCCCTTTCTCTGCAAGTGACATAATCTTATTCTTCCTAATGGATGATTAAAATTCCATTGTTTATATTTACCACATTTTATTAATCCATTCAAATAACTCCAAGACTGAAGGTTTAACAAATGCTACACTAGAAGCAGAGTTTTCAATAATAATGGTAATACAATGACTTACTTTGTTCAGGTCCTATCCAATGGAACAAATTTTTTCTGGTCTATCTACCAGCTCGTTTATAAGGATGGCCCAGACAATTAGTGCAGCAAATACAGTTTAAACTTATTAGTTTTTCTGTATGTTGTTTTCTTTTAAACAAACAGAGCAAATTTGAGGTGAAGTGAGACTTAAGAGAAGAGAAGCATTTGAAAAACACAAATTAGGACTAATGAATGTATGTCAGCAGGGGAAAGTGGCCACCAGAGCTAAAGATAATTAAAGTGATCCATCTTGAGGAGTATCCTTTTTGACTAAATGTTTGGGTCTCCAGATTACTCTCTAACTTATTGTAATAATGACTAGACCATGTTCTCTAAAGTATTCAAAGCTTTTTTGAAGCAAGCAGCTATAATTTTAATGTATTTCCTAGTTCATCTTCTACTTAACAGAAAATATTGATACGATAAAACCCTCAAAGCTCCTATCATTCTAACTGTTAATTTTGTATCATATGAGTGTAGTTTAAATGTGATGGGTGAAATGTATTACAGTTATATTAATGTAATTGTTATTCTTACCTGCCCTAGTAGTGATGGTATCACTTTTATATTTGCTCTGAAATTAGCCTTTTAGGAAATGTGTAATGAAACTTTCTCACCAGAGAATTAAAAAATATGTATTTTTTCCATTTCCATGTCCTTTGTTAGAAATCTGGTCTTTGCTGACTCCTGTTTTAACAAAACTATTCACCCTTTTGAAGACCAGCAGTGACTCCCCTGGATTTATTGTTAGTTCAGTGTAGAGCATCACTCTGAATGTCATGTTGGACACTCCCAATCTCAATTTATCTCCTCACCTCAGGATAACCTCAGATCTTAGATTAATGCCACCTGATGACAGAGTGCAATTCTGCATGACATATTTCCTGTTGCCAGAGACAATGCTTTGATGAACACCTTCAAGGTAGAATAAATCTCTTATACTATTAAAAATGGCCTTGCACACTTTTGCAACCATGATTAATAATTTTCAGAGGTAAATATTTCAAAAGAATAATTTCAAAATACCAGGACACTCTGCCAGTGGTAGTGGCTTTCTTAATATGAACATAAGTACTGTAGTTGCTTCTCACTGAAGCCACCTTTATTTCCTGGTCATATGAAGGATACAGTTACAAATGCTGCATATGTGCAGGTAATAACCTAAAATGGGTTTCACTCTGATTTGATAGTTGTGGCTATATTCCCTGGAACCATGTTTTTTTCATATAAAGATATGTGTTCTCTTATAAAAGACATTAACAATAGTTGAATCCTAAGGAAAAAAGTGTCATCTACAATAAGATGCATGTATGAGCAGTGTTAAACATTCCATCACTTCACATGTCTTTTCCTGGAGATGGAATCTTGTGGATTTTTCTGCCAAGGTTAATATGACAAGCATGCACCTCTTCCCTTAGCTATGAGTTGAGAAAAGTTCTCAGAAAAATTTCTGCCCAGGTTTTACTTGAAATTCAACCCTACTATTTTCACTCAGTCTTCTGCATAGTTAAGGTTACAATCATGAGTTCCTGGTTCCCAGCTAGGATTTCTTTGGGTTGTTGCTGTTGCTAACAAGTTGCTTGCTTTCTGATTAGATTTGCAGATATTATAATCCATTTTTTTAATCTTGTTCTGTCAGTTGTAGGTTTGTTTGCCTTTATAAATGTTTGTGACTCAAATTTATTTGGACCAAATTGAACTTTCTGCTTGTATGGAATATTTTATAGAGTTTTTTTCTTATTGACTTAATATTTATCCAAATGTCACATGTATTGCTCATTTCTAGAATATTTATGTAATACAATGAAAATTACACCATCAAGTTCAGTTTATTTTGCATACAATGAATATTAAACAGTAGGCGAGAAAAAATATTTGTATGTGCTTTGTACCATTGAATATTTTAGAGCAAAAATCCTCTTTCTTACTTCTTTTTTGGGGGGTGCAGTCCTGGGGCTTGAATTCAGAGCATGGGGACTGTCCCTTAGCTTCTTTTGCCCAAGGATAGCACACTACCATTTGAGCCACAAGGCCGCTTCTGGCTTTTTCTGTTCATGTGGTTCTGAGGAATCAAACTCAAGGCTTCATGCATGTTATGCAAGTCCTCTACCACTAAGCCATATTCCCAGGCCCCGTTTTCTTACTTAGAAGGTTTAAGAATTGTGGAAAACCTTCCACCTTGTTTTAGCAAGAGTTTTGGTAGGTGAACTTCCACATTGTTTATATGAGACTCCTCTAAATTAGCCTAGATTCATTATCACATGTTTCCAGAATCTGCAAATCTCATTTTCAGGAAAATTTCTTAATGATTCCTTCTTGAGGAGTTGATTATTTAATGAAATATTTTGTCATCAAGCAAAATGAATCTGTGTTCATGGGATAATAGAAAGTTTTAGTTGAGCAGAATAATTTCTGAGAAAGGAAAGAAAAAAGAAAGAAAAATCCCTCATAAAACAAACTGTAGGTAGTTGCTTAAAGTATTTGTAAATACTTGAGTACAATTCGAAATTACAGAACTAGTTGCTGGAGTAAAATATTCATAGTGAGAGTTACCAGCAACAATTGTCTCCATTATTTAATTTGGTTCAAGATGTCTCTCTAACTGACTTCTAATTGCTAGTTTTAGTAGACTAGTTGTGCCACAGAACAAAAGTGAGACTTAAGAATGAATAGGCAAAGACTGAATGCTGGAACTCCTCACAAGCTAATTGAAAGAGTCGACAGTGGACAAGTGAGTCTTCTGTTTGCACACACCACCTTTGCAATCCACTTCTAGGTACCTGGGGTTATATGATTCCTTGTGCCCAGTGGACTTGAGTAGATAGGATCATTTAGAACTAAGGGTATGGCGAAAAATTTCCTGCAACACTGTAGCTTTCTTTTTGTCTTTTCAGTATTCCTACTACCATATCTTATGCTGAGGAAATCACAATATAAAAAAATGAATTAACTCTCCCAAGACAATAATCAGAAAATTGCTCTAGAAAGTTATTAACTTCATTAAATTTTGCATTAACAAGATATCAGCTTTTGTTTTATTAAGCCCCTTAGATTTCAAGATAATTTATTATTTCACCATAATATAAATGCTTTTATGTAGATGACAATTGCAGTCATTAAATCTGCTTGAAAGTGGAAGCATGCCATACTGGACGTTTCAGCCCATTGTTTACCTCATTTGTCCTATTGATTCCAATACTCACTCAATTCCTCTCCAACAATGACATATTGTTTGACATTAGCAACAACGTTCCATAAAATATTACAGTCAAATAATATAAGTATATAAATAAGTAGTAGTGATATTAATAACATATTTCTTTGATGATGATTAAGATGTTGGTGAGACAAAAAAACCAAAACTGAAGCCAGGCACCGGTGGCTCACATCTGTAAATCCTAGCTATTCAGCAGGCTAGATCTGAGAATCATTGTTCAAAGCCAGCCCAGGCAGAAAAACCCTTATGATGCTTTTATCTCTGATTAAGCACTCAAAAACCGAAGTGGGGCTGTAGATCAAAGTGGTAGAGTGCTAGCCTTAAGTAAAAGAGCTCAGGGACAGCATCCAAACCCTGGGTTCAAACCCTACATCAAACAAAAAACAAAAATGAAACAAAAAACCCAAAATGGATTAAAAGTTGGGTCCTAAAGAGATTTAAACACATCATTACAGAAGAGATTTAGAGGCTAAAAAAGACTGTTTAGATAACAATAATGTTTCCAATAGCACAAGACACCCATTGTACACCCAACTATTGCAGACTAGTGGCTAAATTTTAGGTGAAAGACTCAATAGGGGTAAGTAGTAGAAGATGGTACCAGGACTGTAGCTTTGGTACATTCTGCCAACTGTAAAGGATCACTGACAGAGGGGAGGATCTGAAAGCAACTGAAATGAATTTAGCTATGGAAATAGTACAAGTCAGAATAGTTTGGATCTGTTCAATGGAGGGAGTGAGGGAGGAGTGGGTTAAATCATTGCTACAAAAGAGTGCTTGTTATTTAAAACCATTCACTTTCATTTTTACTACAAAATTTGGATGTGCAAAGGAATTATGTTTCAGACACTTTCTGAAATATGTGCAACTGAAATTAAGACTCTTGTTTCCAGAAAAGGTGTCAAAGTTGGACTTTTCCAGATAAATCCTTTTGGGCCTTAGGGCTTTCATTGCCTTTGTCTGATGCATGATTATGGTTTTATATCATTATTGCTTTTTAATGACTAACTATCCTTATTATCTAAAGACTCTATACTTAAAATTAAACTTCCATCTCTGACCCCTTCCCTCATGTTCTTGATAAATGTCAATTATATAGACATAGATTAGTTATATAATTAGTTATATAATTTTCTGTTATATGATTTTATATGATTTTTCTGTAGGTTGAATCTGAAAAGTTAAACCTGTAAGTTAATGATGACTATGGGAGGTTTATGCAAACATCTTTTTTTTTTCCAAAAGCCACTAAAGGCACAGAGGAATTGTGCCTCATTATCACTGAATTCCTGCCATTAAAGAAACATCTCCAAGATCTCTAAAATATTCTTTGTTTTAAGATTATATGTCATGTTGTAATTTGCTTTGCCTTCTTCCTAGTATTACTCTTGAATTGTCTATTCTTCTCTTTGGTGTTTTTGTCCAAGTATGTATATGTCTGCTACAAGTTAATAATATCTATCAGTGGTACTATGTATATTCTAAAAAGTAGTGACTTATTCTGGCCTGCAAAATGGTTGTCATTCAAGGAATGTCAGGGCTAGTTCTTTGCTGAACCCCAGTTCTGTCACTTTCTCTGTCCTCACTGTAATACATACTCATTTTCTTTTCCAGAAAGAATATATGAGGCACACTTCCTCCATTATCTTTTATTGAATATATATTGTCTTTCAGAATCCTTTGAGTCTGAAAAATATAAGGTGTTTCATTTTTCCTTTACATCTCTGAAAAAAAATAAGAAATGTTCCTCTTTTATCACTCCCGAATTATCATTGAGATCTTGAGGTAAAAGTGGGCCTTATTTTCTCCTTGGATACAAATGAGAACCTTCAATTTGAATATATGTTCTTCCACAATCAGCTCTAAAAAAATTTCTCCTATTCTTTCTTGTTAATTTTTCCCTCTCTTAGTAAATTTATTCTATATTTAACTACTTCATAGTTCTTTATTTACCACTTTAATTTACTTGTCTTTTTAGTTCATTGTGCTGAAATAGTTTTTGCTCTCTGTTCAAAATATTTTATTAGATTAAATTTTCACCAACCACGTTTTAATTTTATGTAACTGTCACCTAAATTCATAGTGGGCATTTAATTTCACTAATCAATATCTTAATGTTCTGAAGATCGTAACTAGAAGTAGTTTATCATTCATTTGTTTACATCCTGTTTTCTAACCTGAATTTTATTACTTTTCCTTTGAGAGTAGTTGTCTCATCTTTTTATTGTTGCCCTTTTCTTCTGAATTATGGGGTTTCTAGAACATCAACTCATTCTTCATTGTTCACTGGTAAACAGGACAAAGAGAGTAGCTGAATCAGTGGAGGTGCAGCTAAAGACGATTTCTTTGGGTGCTATGTGAATGTTCTTGGAATGAGAGGGATGCAGAGCGAAAGGAAGGAGAGAGGGAAAAAGGAAGAGAAAGGAGAAGGACTGGAGGGAGAGAGATGGAGTAATGGTGAGAGGGGAAGGGAAGAAGGAGAGAGGGGGAAAAGGAGACAGGGAGAGGAGTGAAAAATAGGGAGACAGGGAGAGAGGAATGAGGAAGGAGGAAGGGAGGAAAGGAAGAAGGAGGGAGGAGAGATTTTCAGGTTTCACTATGTTATTTCTTGAGATATATAATAAATATGGAGAGAGAACAGGCTGAAAAATATATTCCACACATATTCAAACATCAGAATAAGGCTAGTTTGATTAATGTGAACAAGTCTTCAGTCTAAAGCCTTCGGGTGCTTTTTAGCTTGCATAGTAATTTATATATGGAATTAAGTAAACAGTGTTTTTGATTGACACTATTAGGGCCAGCCTGGGCTCTGTTTTCTTGTTTCTGATTAATTCTCCACCAGTTATTGTGATTTCTACTCCTCCTTCCTGACCTTCTCTAAGAACTTTCCCTGCAGACATCTATCCCTAGCTGCACTAAAGCAAATGCATTGCGTACACTGAGGAATAGCACTTTTTATTGTAATATATCCATCAATGTGTTCCCATCACTTTTCTGTCTTCTAGAAATTCATTCTAATCTCTTGACTGCTGATGTTTCTCAGCTGCCATTCTTAGAAACTTGACTGATTTATTCATTTTTGTATTTCTTCACTCAACACTCCATGGATTTTTGAGATAGGAAGAAATTTAATGAGATTTCTGACTCTAATAACTGGAACCAGAAGTCCTGTGAGAAATTTTAAATGTTATTTCATAAAGGAGAGAAATTCACTTGTTTAAGGTTGATACCAAAGAAATGTTCTCGTATACATGTGTACATGTATATGTTTATGTATAAATGAGTTAAATTCTCCATTCTACTGAACTTACACAAATCTCCAAGGATAATCTAAATGAGTGAGAAAGAATTTAGGAAAAGCATGTTTTATAGACGGGAAAACTAATAAAAAACTTTGCATGGTATTACAGTTTCAAAAATATATTAAAAAGTAACTGACAGCAGATAAAATACTATTTCAATGTGGATAGTTTGAAAAGAGTTAATAACTTTACCTTATATGCCTTCCTTTAGAAATCTAGTTTATTTCATTGAGAAAAATGTGAAGTATCATTAAGGATAAGAAAGTCTATAGAAGCTAGAGGTATTTTTAATGAAATAAGCAATGAATATTAATAATAAAATGATGGATAAATTTTGGAATCTTAGCAGGTAGTATATGAGTATTTTAATTGCAGGAGCCAAAAAATACAATTAGAACTAACTAAAACCCAAAGGGATTATATTGATAGGATATTGGTATAGTTTTCTAAACCAAGAAGTGATATGGGCTTCAGTGTGCCTCTGGGAATTCTGAAGGACCATCACCTCTATGTTTTCTCTGATTGAGCCTTATTTATTCAAATCTTGTTTCTCAAGGTTATCCCTTCCTTATTTATTGGCTCTGAGCCTCTCACTTACCTGGAAATTCTCTGCTTCACCTTGACAACATGTATCATAATGAATCTATCTATCCATCTATCTATCTATCTATCTATCTATCTATCTATCTATCTATCTATCTATCTATCTATCTATATACATTGACATGTATACATAGGTTTGTGTGTGCATATATATATATATATACATATATATATATGTATATAAAATGCTTGACTTCTGGGTTGGCTAACAACTAGACATGAGGGAGATTTTTTCCTTTGGTCTGGACAGATGACAGAGATGGCAGATGACCACTGTGTAATAAGTTACGAGACAGTTGTGTCAAAGGGATATGTAGGAAAATTGTGTGTGTATGTGTATGTGTCTGCACATGTGTGTGTGATTTTAAGCCCCTTGCTAACTAATTGAATCATAAGTTTTCAAATGTGTGTGCTTATGTGTGTATATAATTTAAGTGGAATGTTTCAAGCATAAGAATCTTGCATACTTTGCTTCTAATTTGTCATTATGTGACACTTTCTTTTAATCTAATACATTGGAGTTTTGGTTCTTAATAGGATGGATTGATGCAGCAACCTGGAATGAGCCCTTGAGCTGGATCAGATCCCCTTATTAGTTTCAATGTATGAAATCAAGGTAGCTGGCTGAAGGATTGCTGAGTCAGCCCTGGAGTACAAAGAAAGGCCACAGTTAGTGCAACTCAGGTATGTTCTAAGGAGGGTAACAGATATTGGAGTAGACAGCTAATCTACTAAGCATTCTTATTCAGAGACACAATTCAGAGGCAGTTGTTGCTCCTGAAACAGGATTTTTTTTTAAAAAATGGTCTTGGTTGTATTTGATTTCTTTAGAAATTTTGGCTATGTATGTCCAGAAAAGTGGGAAAGAATTGTTACATATATGGAGACTTTCTATAATCACATTGTGTAGCAATTGTCTTGAAGTAATTCAAGTAGAAATTCACACATTAGATTGTATTTTACAAAGAAGATAATTTGGTGGCACTGGGGTTTGAACGCAAGAACTTCTACATCCTAAGCAGGAAGTTTAACACTTGGGCTATGTCCCAAGCTCATGTTTTTATTTATTTTTTAGTTGTGGTGCTTCAACCCAGGGCCTAGGAGTTGTCCCTGAGCTATTTTTGCTCAAGGTTAGCACTCTACCTCTTTGAGCCATACTACCCCTTCCAGTTTTCTGGTGGCTAATTGGAAATAAAAGGGAGCTAAAACAATAGAATGGAAGAAAGACAGCCTCTTCAGTAAATGGTGCTGGCAAAATTGGTTAACTACATGTAGAAAACTAAAGCTAGA